>NW_017306309.1:267519-267794 GCF_000935625.1 Nanorana parkeri
TTCTCAGTACAGAGCTTTTATTTATAATGTTTTATGTTTCTCTTGTAGCCCTGATGAATTTGGAGTGTTGGTCATTTTTGTTTGATCAAATGATGAACAATTAAAGGCACTTTTACACTCTTTCACCTTTTGTATTGGCGCATTTATTTCTAAACATATAGAGGGTTATTCACAAAGCTAGCCGAAGGATCAGCCATCGCTCCAGCTGATCCTTCGGCTAACTTCAGCTGCTGTATGCGCTATTCACTATAGCCTGTACAGCTCCCGAAGGTGGC
>NW_017306309.1:267987-290919 GCF_000935625.1 Nanorana parkeri
TCCTTCGGCTCGACTGAGCCGCTCGGCCAGCTTCGGGAGCTGTACAGCTGAGCTGAAACTGAAGCCGGCCAAAAGCCTTGCAACTGACATCTGGGCGGAGCCTGCCTTGATCTCACACCTGGCTCCGCCCCGTTGTAATGACAGATCAGCGTCCCTAGGTTATCTGGTTACAATGACAACGTCCCCATGTTACAATGGCAACTCGGCAGATCCGGCCACTCCGTCCAGTTGCTAGAAGACAATAGGAAACAGTTAGGCATAGCTAGCTGTCACTGCCAGCCCCGGCCATTTGTTTCTTTTTTTTCTTTATTCAATAACCTTTTTTTTTTCTTTTTCAAGGATCTGTATTGCTTTTCTTCCCTTTGTTCAATGATCTTTATTGTTTGTTTGTTTTTTCCAATGATCTTTATTTTTTGTGTGGAAATCTCTATTTATTTTTTAGGATTTATCATTTATTCACCTTTTTAAACATTTCTTTCAACTTTTTATTTTTCTCTACTTTTTGCACTGTTTTGCTATTCTGCTCGGTACCATGGAGGCGGCATTGGGCTATTCACTCACTGCCATTCGGCTCCTATGAGAATAGCGAGTAGCCTGCCAGAGGTTCGGCTCAGATCCAGATGTTAGATCGGCTGAGTCAAACTCCTTTTGCACTTTGGCTCATCCGAACCTGCTGAGCATGTTTGGCCAAACCGAAGCCAGCCGAAGCCAGCCGAAGCAAGCCGGTTTACGGCTGATTTCAGCCGTTGTACGGCTGAAATCAGCCTTGCAAGCCTGAAGTGAATAGTCGAACAGCGTTCGGGCCACTTCAGTTCGGGTCGGTTATTCACTCGGCTGCCTTCAGAAGCTTTGTGAATTACCCTCATAGTGACCACTGCTGCTGGGACAGGAAGTGAGGGGAATTTGCAAAACAGGAATGGAAACAGAAGAAATAATCTGACAGTTTCTGTCCCTTCCCCACTTTATTAAAGTAAACATTATTTAGATTTAATTGCCGAGCGCTAGAGTTGCACTTTTAGGAAATTACTTGAATGAACAAAAGCACCTAATGAACTTGTCAGAAGAACACCCAAGGTAAATAATGTAGAATTTGCTCAGATTCTGAGCTAAAGCTTGTACCATTTCATAGCCCTCTCTTAAACAGAGATTTATGAGCCCTTTCTGTTCCATATGTACTGTATATATAAGATTTCTATCTGGGGGCTTACAAAATATACCATATTAAAATGTAACATAATGACATACAGTAATTGTAATTCATGTATTATTAATTATTATTATTATTAGGGATGCACCGATACTACTTTTTTAAGGCCGAGTATGAGTACCGATACTTTTTTTCAAGTACTCACCGATACCAAATCTGTTATAATATAAAAAAAGACATTAAATAATGAAATGAATATTAAAGTTAGGTATTTGCATGAAGCAGTATAATAGAAATGTAGTAACTGACGGCGAGGTAATGGGTGAGGTGCTGTCATCGGCAGTGGATGTAGGTGGTGGTCCTCAGGCCTTTATTGTTTCCGTGCCTATATGCTGGGCGTAGAAATTCCTGATGTTCCCAGTGGATTGCTGCAGTTGTGGTGAGGACCTAGACTTGGGTTTTGGGTGACTGAGGCTGCAGTTGTGGTGGGTATCTGGACTGAGGTTGGAGGTGAGTGCCTCTGATGCAGCTCGGGATGGTGGTGGGGGAAGAAGGTATTGCAGCCGTGGAGGGTGTGGGAAGAACAAGGGCCCACAGTGGGTCACTTGGTGGCCGCACTGTATGGGCAGACTCCAAAGTGTGGGATCGGGGTGTGGGGCTCCTATGAGTGGATCAGGCGGTGGGGAGATGCATACGCACGTCGGAGCCGGGTTCACTTTAGGAATGCCGACCCAGGTGGAGGATATGTACCCCCAGTAGTATGGGGCCTGTGGAAAGCAGTTGGTTAAAGGGAATATATAGTTGTTTTCTACATCTTTTCTTTCTTATTCATTGAGAGACACAGGAACTCTGTAACCGGGTTTGGGTTATACTGCAGCCCAAGATAACCCCTCTCATTACCAGCATGCCTCGTTTTATTGCTAGTGTCCTAGGAGGATGGATGTCTTTTTTTTTTTTCTTCTGCTGTGTTAAAGCCTCATTTTACCACAATAAACCTACCAACGTTAAAGCAGTTATACATTATTTTTTGCCTCAAAAGCCACTCCTCGTCATGCAGACTCTTTTTTACATATGGCACATCTGTTCAGTTACATGCTGGGATTACTACAGCTCCTCCTGTACTTTTGGGGTGCTTGGATGGCCCGGACAGCGCGTGTGTGACCGCCGTCGGCGGCTGTGTGGGGGCCGCACGGACTGTATGGTAGAGGCAGCTGGAGTGAAGGCAGGTCACGCTGATGAATTTTTGTATCGGAGTATTTGCTATTATGCAAGTACTCATGCAAATACTCGGTATCGCCGCCGATACCGATGCTGGTATCGGTGCATCCCTAATTATTATTATTAATATTATTATTACTTTGTTGGGCTGAAATCAGATAAGGCAGTGTGCACGGTACAATTGCACTTTCTACAAATTTCACTTCAAAATACAACTTCACCTCAGTGTGAGCTTCAATGACATATCCTTATCTGTGTCACAGGTTATCTGGAGATTTTCATTTCACAGAAGTGTTATTATTGGGTATAGGCAAGTACCAATATGGGTATATACTGTATGTTCATCCCTGCCCTGAACACGTTTGATGGAAAACTATGCCTGAGTGCACTACAACAAAAACTATCCAAGCAATTTTAATGGGTTTCTGAAACTTCAGTAGGACACAACTCATCTTTTCCAGGGCTTTTATTCACTGTATATACTGTATTTGCATCAGATTCTGCTAAAGATAATTGTGAACTTATATTTGTTGTCTATTGAGGAGAGCAGATAATGGAGCCATTTGAGGAGATAAAATACCAATTTATGACATAAAACACAATTACTATGAAAAATAAAGGCTTTCAGTGGTTAAATATGCCTTTCATGTACAAAGTACCTATTCGTAACTTATGCAATATTAATATTTGTGAATTGAAAAAAGAGAAAGTTTTGTAATATAAAATAAATTAATGCAGTTTAAATTACTCAGAAATGTTACTGTCCATTTCACACATTCAAGTTAAATTGTTTTGACAGCATTTAGTGAAAATATTATATGTATCCCTGTTGTCAAGCACTTTAGATATACCTCTCTTTAGGCTACTAGAATAGATTGTACCTATGCGGTAACTGAAGGCTGAGCCTCCACAAGTGGGAGTATGGAACCCCAATAATGTCACTCATGGCAGTGCCTCCACCCAAATGGGTTTGTGTAATGCAAGTGGCACTCCCAATTGAGAAAGCCTTGTCTCCAGGTACAGTACTTGCAGTAGTCTCTTCTTTTGCAATGTTGACAGTCTAAAGTCTTTGGATGTCTTTTAAAGGTTTTATTACATACAGCAGAACAGGGGAAGGGAGAGCTGGAATATCCAACATCAGCGCTTCTTCTCTTAAGTTAGCAGTCTACATGAAGCTCAGACTTCACCCACACACAGAAGGCTCCATTACATCAGTGGTTTATCTGTGCCAGGTATGAATTCAGTTCTGGACCAGTGGAGGTTCAGGTGTTACTCCATTGTCCCCAGTGATATCTCTTTAAACTTCTGGATTATCTTGGGTTAGGCAGATAGACCAGTGAAAATTCATGTAGAGCTACAGTGTCCCCAGTGACTCCATGCTAGTAGCTAGATCAGCATGGGTCAGGTACCTCTTTGATAATTAGTAGAATCCAGTAGCACAAGGTAGGCTCTGAGGGCCAGAGTCCTCAGGCCTAGGCAGAAGCTCAGCACCTAATAACAGGACTACAGACTAACAGCAAAGAATACAGACCACCAGCCAGGCAGCAAGCATATTCAGTTTTGTTGTAGCCAAACCCAACCCACTGTTGCCAAGCTCAGCAGTGATTGGCTAACTAACAGAACAGGGCAGATGAAACAACATAGGCAGCTACTAAGCACACCCTACTGGTAAAAACAGAACATTAAAGTAAAACCGAAAAATTCAGTGCAGCTCTAAGCAAGCCTCAGGGAGCACATCCCTAGTTACACTATGTATCAGTGGCAGAACAATCACCATAGCGACCCAGGTGGCCGCTATGGGGCCCGGGGGACAGGGAGGGCCTGGCCAGAAAATCCCCCTGATGCCGTACGGGCTGCCTGGGTCCCTATGGCATCTCAGGCTCCTGGCTTTCACCGGCGGCGATGAGGAGGAACGCACCGCTGTTCACATCACTGACAAACTGTCAGTGATGTGTGCAGCTGCACATTCCTCCTCACAGCCACTGCTGAGTCAGTGACAGCCAGCAGCAGCTGTGGAGGAGGAGGCTGGGCTTGGAGTCGGCAGCGAAGGATGAGGCGGGGCCCAGCAATGGAGGAGATGGGGCCTGGCAATGGAGGAGGCGGGCCCAGTGATGGAGGAGGCGGGGGCCCATCAGCAACCGCGGAGAAGGAGGGGGCGGACAGTGGATCGGGGCTGACAGATAAGAGGGTTTGACCAGCCCACCTGAGACCCTACAGAGCCCACCATGTGGGCTGTTTGGATTATAAGGTACGCGTAACTAGAAATCACAGGGCTCCATACAAAATTTTGCTATGGGGCACTGTGATTTCTAGTTACACCCCTGGTATGTATAAACATTAGGGATGTTCAGATACCATACTCGGTACAAGTACACGTACAGATACTTTTCCAGCTCCAGGACTAGACTAGAGAAAAATTCAAAAGTTAGGAGGCAGCTGTCATTTTTAAGGAGCATACGGAGCTCCTGGGATTTGTACATCCCCATATTAATGCATTATTTTTTAAAATAAATATATATAAGTGATGCACCGATACCATTTTTCCAAGTCCAAGTACTCACAGATACAAGTGCTCATACATTTTTGTTTATTGTCCTGTGACAGTTTTTCTAAAACAATACAGACTAATGATTTCAGGACAGTGGTGGAGAGCCAGAGCCAAAATGCCAAGTATCAGCACTGGTATCGGTACTGGTATCTGGACATCCCTAATAAACATGTAACTATCAGGTGTCATTGTTAGGGCAGTGAGTTTTATAGCTAAACTCCAGGCAGATATAAAATACACACAGTAATCCTTTTCTGTAATTATTACATACATAATTTAATTATTCTAAAAAATGCAAGAACTATAAATATCTGAATATGACTTGGTGCCAGCCTCTTGCAGTCTGCTGTAAAGTCTATACAGAGAAGCTCAGATAAGGAGAAGAAAAAGCAACACAGGGAGGAGCCAACCAGGTGTGCTGCAGTGCAAGGAGCATGCTGATAGGAAGAGAGAGAAGAGTGACAAGGAGAATGAGCTCACAAGTGTGCTGCTTCATCTTTTACTGTCCAGTCGCAGAGTTAGAGTGGGAAGGATACCTATAAGTAAAAGCACAGCAAAATAGAGAAAAATTACGTCCTCTTCCTGACAGGTAGGACTGTGTTGTGGAGCAGAGCTTTGTACGTCTCAAGACTGGATTGACATAAATACAAATCCTTTGACAGGCAAACAGCTCTCATATGTACATTTTGTCTGTGTATTCGTCTGTTGGCCAGAGGTTCAGCTTTAACCTTTATAGTGATGCAAAGCTAACTATCCACTATATAATAGTCAACTATAGTATTGAATAAGATTGACATGGCCTCGGTACATCCGCAAATGACGCCCACTATCCCTTCAGTCCTATCTCTGACTCGGGACTCAGTACGAATAGATTTTCTGAAACACCAATCAATCTTGAATTGCAGCACGCCCACTTGCCCTCAGCCCAACCTCTCAGCTTTGGCTTATTCCATCTCATCTCATTCCCGGACCTTAGCCACTCCCCCTTATTCTCGGCCTATCACAATCCATCAACTCCGCCCACACACCAGGGCCCCTTCCCACCCCAACACATAAAAACTCTGCTTTTCCCGCCAACGCCATCTCGATCAGCTCTGACACATCGGCTTGAAAAAGAAGGTATTGCCTTCGAAACGCGTCCGCAGCACGAACCTAGGACCCACTGAGTGTTTGAAACACTCCATCTCTCCACCGAGCCAACCTTCTCCTGACCCTTGGGCTCCGCTCCCTCTGCCTCTCCACACCTCCGCACCATCATCGGAAGCCAACAGTCTGAGGAAACAGACTCGCCGGACTATCAGGAGGACCCAGCGTTCATCCACCTCCGCCTCCACTCCAGATCCTCACACCCTTCCAGCAGGCATATCAGGGGGCCATCACAACACCTTGGCATCTACACTACCCTCCAGCACCACGTTTCTCCCCAGCACCATACACAGCGGACGCCCAGCAGGACTGCCACGCCAGCACCCATTCAGAGGATCATCCTGCAGCCTTCTACAAGAGCCCACATCCGTCGTTGAGAGCCAGCTTTCACTTTCTACGCGGTAAGTTACAAAACCTCTCCTTTCTTGTGCTCACCTCCCTCAACCCTTCCTGTTTTTGTGTCACACCACTACACCACCCATCCCAAGAAGGACCGTCTCCCGCACCTGCTCCATTCCATCTGACGGCCGTCCTAAAAGCAAATGATCCACCTACCATAGGTGAGTACATCACTTATCCCTCTCACCAGGCCTCACCACATTTATTGCGCCAGGTAGTGGCGCTTCCGTTCTCCAATTTTTGTTTCCTTTAGTACACCTGTTGGACACCACGGTCCGAGCACCACGGAAGCTGCACACCTGCAGAGCAAAAAAGACGCTCCCATTTTTCTACAAAATTCAAAAACCCCAACCCATACCCCCTACCCCCCCTCCTTCAAACTCTCTCCTTAAAAATTCCCCCACGCTCCATTCACGAACGTGGTACCCACCAAGTACCACCACTCATCCCACCTTTTCCGAGCGCCACACATGGGGTAAAAACTCTTTGAACTTGTCATGTGCCTCTAATATTCCCTTTCCTCTCTATGCAATTAAAACAGAACAGAGCTTCTAACCATTACCCATTTTATCCAAATAAACAAAACTTGTACCTCAGTTTCAACTTAAAGTGACATTAAAGTCAAATCCCCCCCCCCCCATGTTAATGTTAGCACTTACCTTAAATGATGTCTCTTAATCCGATCTTCTTCTTTCCTGATGTTTTCATCTGTCCCTCCAGTGGTGCGGCGGCTCTCCGATCCAGCGCTGACTCCTCTGTCCTTGCTGCTACTTCCTGTCCCACGGTGTCTGCATGCGGGTGCACGCGTCCATAGACTTACCTTGCGTCTCTCCTCGTCTCCCGGCCGAAAATCCGAACTGCGCATGAGCCCGCCCTAAGATGCCTTGCGGCTGCCCAAGCTGTTTCGGATTTTCTGGCGGGGGCGTAAAAATCTACAAAATTAAAATGTATTTAGATCTTCAAAGTAATACTGCAAGGTTTTGTAGAAATATGAAAGAAAATGATAGAAATCGAGAATGTGTCTCTCTATTTAAATTTTGTTGAATTACAGCACAAGATCTATTGTATTTCACTCTCAGAAGCTAAAGAAGTTGAAAGCTGAAGGGAATTAAACTCTGACATGAAAAATTATTTTATTTCCAAAGCTTTGTTGTACATATATATTATGCAATAGAATGAGCACTATACATGGTCTGATTTATTTCAGGAGCTTAAAAACCCAATGGTTTTGTGATCAAAAGACTAGTGTTGTGCTCCTCTTGAGCCCTGACTAAAGGCAATAGGTGATTTATGTTGCAAGTTAAAATCAAATCTAACCAATAATTTTGTACTGAATAAATATTAACAAAAAAATAAACTGCACATTCATTTCATCTGTTTTCTTGATAAAGAGACCTGTTGGGAGCTGCAAATAACTCCTGCATATTTGCCACACTCATTTTGTTAGCAAAACAAAGCTTTATTAATGCAGCAGTGTGTGGAGCAGAATTTCACATTTGCGTGTAATACAGATATCTGATTCTCCTACAAATTTAATAAGTGAAGTTCATTGTAGAATGTAATTAGGCAAGTGAATGCAGATTCATCAGCCTAGTTTATTTGGATTTGCTACATAAACATGGTAGAATAAAATGCTATAAAATGCTCTCTCATACAAATAGATTAACTGTCTTACTCAATAATGGAACTTGTATGGTCGCTGAAAACTGACCATTAACAGGCTTTGGTTGGTCATATCATTAAACTTTAAAAACAACGATGCATTATTTGCAGCCATCTAAGATATAAAAAAAAAAGATGTATGGGGTGTGAGAGAAGAATGGGAGACACCAGTTTGATGATGGAAAGTGTGTAATTTCACTCACTTTGCCCATCAACACTCACCGCCCTCCATGGTGATCGATTAATGTGATGTCCAGACTGTAGATATGATGCTGAGAACTTTATTTTAGAACTTCAGGGAGAGAGGTTGAGGGTTAGGATCATCCAGGCAGATGTAGACTCCATTAGATGGCAGAGTGTGACCGCTGTCTCCATGCACAGCAGTACTTGAGGTAGAAGTCACCAGTCATATTCATTCTTGTCATCAGTAGTAACCACTGGGCCTTCAGACTCAGGCTCCAGTGCAATTACACAGCTAGTCCCCAGGCTTCAGGCGACAGTCCATAGCAGACTCCCCACAGGCAGGGCCCAGGGAGGAAGAGAGCTCACATGGTCCACCCCAAGTATGTATCTCTTCCCCCAGCATGCACCACTTTCCATTAGCCTCACAGTGATTGGCTGGAGGGGGATACCTACTCATAGCAATCTCTCATTGGTTGCTCTGCTCTTTGATCAGGGTACACCTAGCAGCAGACGCATGCAAACGATGACAGATTGATTAGGGGAAACCAAATGAACCTAGACTACAAATCAGTATCAGACTGCTTACAATCTGAAAAGCTTAAAATTAATAGAAGTAGCCCAGGTATAGCTGCTACACTATTAGATATTCTTTCTTATAGAGAGTTAATTACTGTTGCCCAGGACCCCTGCAGTGGAGGCTTGTGGGAACTGCAGTACACAGCTAGGAAAAGACTATATTGAACTGAGTTTATTAAACTACAATTCCCTGGAGGCTGCGGGGTCAGGGGAGAAGTGGGCTGACTGTGTGCGTAAAGAGCCTGCTCAGTCCGGGACCGAGTATTCAAGTGAGCGGTCACAGATTACTGGACTGCTGGCGTAGACACTAAGAAAGATCAGATCCCAGAGGTGCTGGTAATTTATTCCTGTCATGTGAATACTGTTTGGCAGAAGAGAACTCTGTATATTCCTCTCTGGGGAATGTTGCTCCAGATTGAGAGAGAACACCACTCAAATCAGCTGGTCAGAGAGTTGCGGCCGGGATGAGCAACTGAAGGCAGAGACCAACACTCCAGCTGACACCAAGACTCAGAATGCTGCAGATTTGAACATGGAGGGCCGCACCACTATTCTCCTCAGGTGGACAGCTGCTGTATCCAGTCTTCAGAGTGAGAACAGCACGGATCCAGCCAAGTCGGCTGGAGGAGGCAGGGACACCTGTTTCCTCACTGACCAACATTGAGCTACCATTTCGGCATTAGGACGGGTGAGCGGCCATTGGCCATAACACTACTGGGCTTCAGTTAGCAGGATCAACAGAGTTTGGGACCCAACGTTGGCTAGCCTGGGACTATCTCTACTGTCCAGTAGGGTGGGTAGTTGGAAACATTTGGAACTGAGTTACTATTAACTTAGGGGATTATTCACAGAGCTGCCGAAGAAAGTCAAGTGAATAACCCAGCCGAAGTGAAGTGAGCCGAACGCCATACGGCTACTCACTTCTGGCTTGAACGGCTGATTTCAGCTGTACATCGGCTAAAATCAGCCATACATCGGCTGCCTTTGGCTTCCTTCGGTCAGCCCGTACAGCAGCTAAACTGTATGACCAAAACTTTTTGTAACCTGACCACCACTTGTATGAGCTTGTTAAACATCCCATTCCAAAACCATGGGCATTAGTTTGAAGTTACCCACCCCCCAACAGCTTTAACAGCTTTCCACAAAAGTTTGGAATGTGCTCTTTTTGAATTTGTGCCCAAGCAACCAAAAGAGCATTAGTGAGGTCAAGGTCTGATGTTGTGCGAAAAGACCTTGCTCACAATTAGCATTCTAACACATTCCAAAAGTGTTAAGTAGGGTGGAGGTAAGCAGTGCAGGCCACTCCAGTTCTTCCACACCAAACTCACCAAGCCATGTCTTTATGAATTTGATGTTCTGAACAGGGGCACAGTCATGCTAGTACAGAAAAGAACTTCCCCAAACTGTTTCTACACGGTTTGAGGTGTACAATTGCCTAAAAGATCTTTTGTATTCTGTAGCATCAACAGTGCCCTTCAATGGAAACACCTCAACTCAGTATTTTGGAGGAGTGTCCACATTCTTTTGGTGATATACACGCAGTGGGTCTTGCTTACTACAGGAGTGAAAAATGTCCACTCGGCAAACTGCATATTTATTTAAGTAACTTTTATAAAGTATAATTACAAAGTGAACATTCATTTTGCGAAGTGAAAAATAAATCAGGTTCATAGGGGTTGATTTACTAACCTTATAAACACACCACAAACATATATACACCTCTGTAGTGTGTTCCCTCCCAGCAAGATCTATGGGTGGAATCTAAACACCTTTGTAGTGTGTACACACCCAGCAGGTGTGTTGTGCACAGCCCTGCCCTGAATTGCAAGGTGATGTTGTGTAAATTAGCTCTACATTGTGTTGCTTGCGTTGATGAATGCAGGAATGTAAATGCATGAGCTAACCATTTTTGTCTAAACTGTGAAGCAGCATTATATATGCATCATGTGCATGATTTTTCCATATATGGCATTAGTGGAAATATGCTTATAGAGACTTTTTGGTTGATAAATACGCTTTGCTGTGTAAAAATCACACGCACCTGGTGCGTGCGTGTGTTTAGGTTAGTAAATCACTCCCATAGTGTCTTGAAATGGTTTTCGCTATTAAAAAATTGGAGGAAAACAAAACATGGGTAGAAGATCATTGAGAATTCCTTGCTGTGTTTTTGTGTATTAGAATATTATATTTTATTATTTTCAAACAAGTGATTATAGGAGATTGCATTACCATCAAGCAATTTTCTACAGCAATTTCAGGATAAATATAATTTACATCAAGAGATTTCAAAGAGATAAACAAGATTTTGGGCAGACAATGAAAATAAGTTTGTTGAAGTTGAAAATAGAATTCAAATAATACATTTTCTCTGCTCATACAATTATATTGATCATTTTGTTTAAAAGCATGCTTCAAATGTAGGTTTGATCAATAAAAAAGGTTATTACCCAAGGTTATAGACTGAGTAAAACTGTGCTCAAAGCAAATTTTTACAGCACTGAAACATTCAACAATCCACTTTACCACTCTCTGTTATTGTGTGAGCTTACAAACCCGTTCAGCAATAAAGCAGTTTATGTATTCAGGCAATTTTAGAAAAACATTTGTTCCATGCTGGGTTTCCATGAGCTCTGAAAACCTGCAACGTGAATGTCACACTATATACATTCCCTTTTTATTGCATTTATGTAAAACAGGAAATCTACTTTCAACCTCACGGATGTCCATGAAAGATAGTATGACCCAACACTTGGTAACTCACATTCACTCCTTAAAGGGAATACAATGGTTTACAACATGTTATTTAATTTATTTTTTTATAACTATGTTTTATATCATTTTACAATTATGTTTTAATGAACTTTATTTTTAGTAATAACCTTCATTATAAGATGCGCTCACTACATGTAGATTGAAAAACATACTGTGCTTTCTAATACAAAAGGCAATCATTGGATTCATTGGAAGCACCCTGTGCGTAAGTGACTAAGCCAAATAAGTCCATATGAGTAAAATCTACCAGCAGAAAGAAGATAGTGTGGCTGTCCTGTGTGAATCATCAGACAGTGTGTATAGTGTTATCTCATTAGCTCTTCAAGTCTTATTTTAGAACAGCAACAAGTCTATTGGTGTATAGAAAGCTACAGGTTCTGCTTGAAGTTTGTGATCTACCAGCTACAAATAGTTACTTATTGATATGGAAGGTATCTTTCACATGGGCTCCTGTCAGTTTAGATCACCACATTTCAGAACAGATGTCAGCATTGTGACATCCGTGTCTATCCAGTTTTTTCCTTCATCTCAGGATGGATTTACCAGACCAATGTTAGGACTCAAATGTAAACAGACATGTGTCCATTTACATCAGATTACCCACGATCCATCACAATCAGGTCTGCAAAAAAGAAACTCAGGTTCCATTTGGTTTTCTGGATTTGGCCAAAGTCGGGGGTATTTGCATATAATCAGACTCACATTAATTTACATCTGGCTGCCCATGGACTAACATTGGGCTTGGGCATTCAGTTTAATCTGAAAAACTGACAGGTGAACCTGATCAGACCGCCTGTCTGAAAGGGCTCTTACTTAGCAAA
Source organism: Nanorana parkeri (assembly GCF_000935625.1). Taxonomy (NCBI): domain Eukaryota; kingdom Metazoa; phylum Chordata; class Amphibia; order Anura; family Dicroglossidae; genus Nanorana; species Nanorana parkeri. The sequence goes on from NW_017306309.1 coordinate 280,460, forward strand.
TAAAAAAAGTAAATATATAAAAACGAATGACCTTTGAAGATGCAAGTAGATGCGCTTTCAGATTTCAACTGTAATGTATTAAAATAATAAATAAACCTGTTTGCTGGGCTACTAAAGCAGAGGTGATAGCAATATTAAGTAACCTGTAGCAAAAAATCTGTACAGAGAAAATCTGAACAATTAGGAAAGCTTTCAAAATGGTGGCTATATGGTGTGTGGATATTCATGGTAACCACAGGTAGTGGAGCCTAGAGGGGGCTTTTTGTACTGTACGTTTGATTTTTAACACTCTGGACTGGGCTTCAGAATGGCTATTTGTCTTAGGGCTCTGAGAGACTGTGGGTTGTTGGGGGGATCCACCGCCTTCCTATTGTTATTTGCCTTTTCATACAAATATCTCACAATAATAATGCTACCTAAGACAGCATTAGTTTTTTTAAAGAGCACCATATTTGTCAGCCATAGCATTTTAGGACCCATTTACACTATATATTATTGTGCATTTCAAGTTGTATTTTAATGTGTTGCTACATGTCAGTGGGTGCATGCTTTAGATGCATTTTTGTGTGTTTTTTTTCCAGAAGTAATGAAAAAGTCACCAGCATACCAAAATCCACCATATCAATCCATATTTTACTAATGTCCGACATCACAGGATCATGCAACATTTCAGAACCACATGCAGCTCCTTCATCAGGCATAACAATTTGATATCACATTGATTTGCCCGATGAAAGAACCGCATGTGGTTCCGAAACGTACCATGTTTATCAGATGTCAATAAAAGACATTAATATGGCAGATTTTGGTCTACTGGTGACTATCTTTTTCATTATTTGATATATGCATTGCCATCCACAGGCACTACAGCACCCACCAAGTTTCTTGAAGTGGGATACCGGTTTGGAGTGCGATGGGATATACTTGTATTGTTTTTCAGGAGAAGGGTTCTTGTGTAACACGTCTTTAATTTCATCCATTGGTTACAGTTTTCCCTTAATATGAGTAGAGCTTTAATGCATGTAGATGTTTATAATAAAATGCACTGGAAAGCAGCACAGATATCTGAAGAGATACCATTGAACATTGTTTTTATCCTTCATGTGCAATATAACCGGATGCTCAGACACTGTGCACTGTATTTTGAGGCAATGGTGACTGACACATTTTCCTGCATACCCAGAAGTACAAAGTATTTCTCTGTACTCCAACAATGGGTCCGCACAGCACAGAGGACAAGAAAAGTAAGCAAATAAGCATAGTCAATTTATATATTGGTGTCAAACTACAAATTAATTTCAATCAAAGTTATACGACCAGTTCTGCACCTCTATCATTGTGAACATATTGCAATGATTTCTCTAATTTACAGTACTGATTTTCAACATTGCTTTGGTTAAAGAAGCAGTAACTTTAGGATAATATAAGATAACATCTTTCCACTTACTCAAACATCATGTTTTTTTTTCCTTACCTTGTTTACAATGTTGGTATTCCCTAGTAAACACTACTGTGAAAATAATAAAGGAAAAAAAATGTAACTTTGCAATCTTTTATGAAGCATGATGTATGAATGAACCATAAAACTGAAAATCTTGTAAACAAAAGTTGTTTCACACAGAGAAAGAAAATGTGTTCTGTCACCACAAATGATTGTAATTTCCATTCAAAACTTTTTGGCAAGTCTGATTATTTAGACAAATAATGTTCCTGTGTATTTAATGAAAGGAATGGCTGCTGCACCGTAATTATATGTGCATGGGTTATATAGACCATTTTAGCTCAATTTTTCTGTTTACCTCTTTACTCTGATTTGGGCAATATGGTCTTTACACTGAGAAAAAAAAAGACATTTTTCATACTCGAATAAGTATGTATGAGCTATGCCAGTATAATGGAAAGAGAATACTGTGCTGGTAACTACTCATTAGGACCAATTCTCATCAGCCTGCTGTTCTAGTCTGTTTTCCTCCATCCAAAAGGTGGGGTCAACACAATAATTTGCAAAGGAGCCCTCACAGACCTGCACTCCAAGCAGATATAAAAGACACATATTAATAGAGGCAAGTATTGATTCATTAATCATTAAATTGACCTTTTAAATGTAACTATCATAAGTGCTAAAATTTGACTTGATATCAGACACTTGTAATCCCTGTACAGCAGACTATAGGGTGGGAGAGGAAGTGAGGGACTAGGAGCCGATCAGGTTTTCTGCCTGCAAACAGGTTGACAAACAATGTGCTGATAGGAGAAGAGAACAGAATGAGTAGGAAATTGACCTTATCAGTCTGTTGCTGTACTTTCACTCAGCAGTTTGGGGTGGATAGAAGACAATAACTGTATTCAATAACTGTTAGTGGAGTCATGCGCTAGGAATGGATGTACAAGAATACAAATTACAGATAAAAAAGCACCTTTATAGGCATTAGGGATGGCCATGAGTTTGATCTGAATTTTAGTTGTTCATAGTTCAAGAAAAATCACTTCTACTGTCGTGGTAAACAACCTGCTTCCCTATTTATAATGGTCTGGCCCTCTAGCAACTTAAGCGCAAAATTATAGCTAATTATAGCTAATTTGCCTACAAATGTCAGGTGGTCATAATAAACTGGCCACTCATATATATATCTATATCTATATCTATATATAGATCTATATATAGATATAGATCTATATATAGATCTATATCTATATATAGATCTATATATAGATATAGATATAGATATATATATGAGTGGAGCAATTCCCTCATGCAGCAGGGTTTAGACCTGGAGACAGGGGGCCAGCACTGGGAGCCAATTAGGTGATCTGCATGTAAATATGCTGATAGAAGGAGAGTGCAGAGTGAACAGAGAGATGAGCTCATCAGTGCACTGCTGTTCTTTCATTATCAATTCACCAGGCTGTGGGTGGGGAGATGACACCATTGTATTCCTTACCAGGGCTGTTGCCACCATGTACTCCTTTCCATTACCAATAAATTCCTTACCATTTCCACTTTTGCAGCCACATTTGAGAAAAACCTGTTATATTTGTTTGCAAATGTGGAAATACACTTTAACTACGACAGAGAAAGGGGTGTCATCCTTCTGGCTGCGTTCATTGGCAGGAATTTATAGATCTCATGATTTAATAGACAAAAACACAAATCCTTAGGTGGATAAAAAAAACTCCTTTATATGTATTGTATCAGTATATTTATTTTTTTGCATGGAGTTTAGCTTTAAGTAAACCAGAACAAAATAAGTAGAAAAACAAGCCTGTAGACATCTGTTCAATCAGCGATTGACTGGCAATCTTTGCTTTGTTAATCATTAATTCAACAGTTAAATACAGTTCATCCTGTAAAGGGGAGAAAGTTTTCAGTTTTGCTCTTCTTTAATGTATGTACAAGTGCCATCACACTGTTTTAAAACATTTACACCCTTTGAACAGTTAAATAGCATGTTTCCGTTTCATGTAACTTTCATTTCCCAAAGGTTCTTGTGAATGTTTAAAAGTACTATTGTGAAGCTAAAAATACTGACTGGGGAGTTGGAAAATGAGCAAAAAGCAAAGCTAAACTGAAATGTATCAAATAATATTGCTGACAGTTTTCTGAGAGATGTTTAACTGAGCTTTTCTATTTGAAGCATGACAAAAAAAAGTGTGTTTCAGCAGCGGCTTTCATTCTGTAAAAAATACTGCAAAGAGACAATATAGGAGATGTGTAAAAGGGCAATAATGGGAGATACATAGTGAAAAAATACCTTGAGGTTTTCAGATCTGAGGAATCTAATAGACAGGGATTTTACTTGCATGACCAAATAATGTACTTGTCATTTCAGCTATTTATAAGTACTCAAACGATATGGTAAGATGTTGGTTTTTAACCATTTCTGCTTCAGCCAGGCACCTCATTCCCCTATAACTAATTGCTGCAGATACCTTATCTAAATCCAAGGTTATGAGGTGCGTCAGGTCCTGAGTCTGCTCTTTCACTGCACAATTGGAGGTTTTGTTATTTAGATGTCACATGGCTGTGGGTGATATGTAACCTTCCAACTGGCTGCCTAGTGCTGGGGTCCTCTCAGACTCCAGAAGACTGCAGTGGCATGGTGACACCATGAGAAGGGACCAGTAGGCAGAAGCACAGTCTGCAGCTGGATCACCAATCTTCATTACCCTAGGATTGCAGGAGACACTTGATGGCAGACGTATGTAAGCATTAAAGGGGTTTTTAATTTATTTTTAACTATTACCCGTTGGCAGAATCAGCGCGGGAGGGATGAGTGACAGTGTACATATTTGCTTGGAGATGAGTTTTAAAACAAATGTGGTTTAATACCTGGCTGAGAAGCATTTTGAATTTTTAACAACAGTAGTCACTCTCCACCTCTTTGGCTATCTAACAGTGCAAGAGTAGTCATCACTCACTCTAGCTGAATTAGTTCAGTCACACTGGCCCAGAACTAGTATGCAACTTGAGAATCAGAGCATGGTCACTGCCATGAAAGGAGCTGTGTTTTATACAGAAACTAGAAGTCACCACTGATTCTTTTAGGCTGGATTCACACACCCACACCTGTGTTGTAATGCACCACGGCCCATGGCAGTGCATTGTCATGTGTTGAATTACAAAAGAAGGGTCATGTAAGATCTTAGGCACCATGTTAACAGAATGCAAATAAGTAAATGGGTCCTTAAAGTTATAAGGCAACTTCTTTGCATGGGGCAGGTGGGGTATAATGGAGTGAATACATTTTGCTCATCTCTGGGCTTCCTCTATTGCACCTGTGCTATGTCTAAATCACATAAAGGGATATTCATAACAGAACTATAGTAACATCATAAACATCATGGACAAAGGTGAAAAAAATAATTTCATATATAATAAGCAGCAAATAAATATAATGAGTTATTGGTAATATAACAAGCTTCATTTTGGAATAGAAACATTGTCAACAAACCTATGCAAAATATTTAAAAGCAAAAAAAAGCATTTTAAAATACTGTAGAAATTCTCCCCATTGTGTATTTAAAGAGATCGTGTCTCCAATTAAAATAAAATCCCGGTAAAACACAAGTTTTTTTAAATTAACTTCTTTATTTGCATCCCGAGACCAAAACAAGCACTTAGCCCTTGCAGTGTGGAGGTAGCCTCACTGCAAGGGTTAATTTTATTAAATCCTGGAGTTCTTCTTTAAATACTTGCAGCAGTTTGCCCTTCCATAAATGTGCTTCTTTACTTGCTAGCAAACTTGACTTCTTCAATTGGCAAGCACAGCCACCTTCCTCCTTCCATATCATAGCCTTCTCCTTTTCTGGAAGTATCTAATTACTCTGTCTTCATCCATCCCCTCTGCCCCTCCCTTCACCTCTCTACATAATTTGAGTGACAGCTCTGAGTCTGCTGGGCCTGCTGACATCACATCCAAGATGGCACCCAAGCACAAGATGCCACAACTGCACCAACATAAATAGGGGAACACTTACACTACATCCTTCCCCTCACCCTCTCATCGCATACAGCCACAGTCAACAACATATTTTACAAGAAATGGTATTCAGCAGACTCAAAGTCTTTTCTAAATGTTAATATTACTTGGGAGACAAAGCACCATCATACCTGCTGTTTACCAGTTTCGCAAAACGTTAGTGGTCTGTTAAGATCACTTTAACCCTTTGAGACTTTTTTTTTAATAAGGATTAATATGTTTGGGTGCTTACCTTTTTTTCAAATTGACAATTTTTATTAACTTTTTTTTTGTTACGTAAGATTTACAGAGATGACAAAAAGACAGAAAATATGAAACAATGACCAGTATAACATGCGGACCATAGCCATGTAAACATTACACAGCAGCCAACTGTGCATAGTTGAATCCCTTGCAAAATCAAGTCCTTATCCAGGGGAAAGACATGTAACCTTCATAAGTGGAAAACAAACTAGCTAGCAAGTAATACCGTTACCATGTAGAAAAAAAAATGCAAAACATTATAGGTATACACACATTTCCCACACATTACCTAATTTTAGCAGTAAAATGGGTAGGAGGTAGACTACTGTGTTATAATACTGAAAAGAGCGTTTTCTGATGCCACGCATGGGCTAGGCCAAGCTAGCCTAGAAGACAAACAAAAAGAGGTGGCCAGGGTAGTGCCCTGGAAGAAGGAAGACATGAAACGGAAAGAGAAGACAAAATAACTTCGGAGGGGAGCCGTCGGCCCCACGATCCTCTGTCTCCTCAGCAGGGGATGACACTGGGAAGGCCTCGGTCCGCACGCCGCCGCGAGGCGCCATCTTGGATTCCGGACCCGGCGCGGCCTGCTGAGCAAAGAAGCCCCGGATCGAGGCAGAGGGCTTTTTCTTTTTCCCCTTCTGTTGGGAAGCCTTGTAGGCTGACTTTGGGGGTCTATCCTTCCCCATATCGGATCGTGTGGCGCAGATGTAGCTGATAGAATGGCGGGTAAGTCACGGAGCTCTGTGGAGATGCGTCCTCTCACATAGCCAGTCAGCCACGCCCCCGCTTACCTTTTTTTCAATCAGCCTAAACAAGTTTGATAATTAGAAATTATTTATTTTCAAATTCCTTTAAGCACACTTTTATTTAAGGAGCCATTTCTAATTTAATGTCTAAATATTTTCCTTTACTGTATTGTACAAGTTTCTTAAGATGAAAAAACAGGATATTGTGCTAAAATTAAAATGAAATTAATATAAGTCATGTATCTTACTACAGGTTTCCGAGCTGTACTATGCAGCTCCCATTACAGCCATCTTCTTTTTTTATATTCGCTAACATTACTGTACTATGAAAAAATCAATCTCCAGTCAATAAAGTAAACACTCCATTCTCTCTTAATGGACTTTATGCTTCTTCTAATTATATCTATATGGATATACAGCTCAAATAGATTATTTTTTGATTGATTGCTTCAGTTCCTCCATTATTATGTTGACTACTTATTAAAGCATAGGGTTAGCAGGATTCTGTTTGAAATCTCTTAGGGATGCTTTCAAGCTAGATAAGATTATTTTGTTTTTGGTTACAAACATCTTTTCTTCTACATTGACTGCTGTTATATTTTCTTTTGGAGACCAATAACTGAGAAGTACTATTGGCTGTAGGACATAAAATTAAATATTATGAGTTATTTCACCTTTTCTTGCCCTAGAGCAGCAGTTTGGTTTATCCTGACACAGCAGATTCCGCAAGAAATATATGGACTCTGTCGTCAGCTTTAGCAGCTGTATTTTCCCTTATCTCACAGTGAGGGGAAATTAGCAAATCTATGGCAAGTTGTTTAGTGGAATGCTGTGGTACAACCTAAAAAGTATCCAATAAGGTTGCATGGCTGCAAGGCAATAAAGATCAGTTATTGTCAATAAGCCTGCAAGAAAAGGAAGATGTGCACTTTTTAGAAAGTATAAAATACTAGTTGGGAAGGATCCATACAATAAATAGGATTGCTTAGCGCAGATTTGTAAAACTTTACTACCAAGACTTTAAGTAGCTTTACTTTGTTATAGACACTAGATAAAGTGATAGTGCTATTTTCTGGCATTAGGATCATTCCCTGGTGGGTTTCCCTCTTTTAGTGTTTCCCAAATGTCCTTCCTTAGCCATCTTTGCTGTGCTCATGTGCACCTTCATTTCTAAACTTAAAGTTTATATACACCCAAGAGCTTACTAGCCCTTAGATGAGGTGGCTGAATTTGTTTAAATTTTATCCTGAAAATCTGAACAATTAGGAAAGCTTTCAAAAATGGTGGCTATATGGTGTGTGGATATTCATGGTAACCACAGGTAGTGGAGCCTAGAGGGGGCTTTTTGTACTGTACGTTTTGATTTTTAACACTCTGGACTGGGCTACAGAATGGCTATTTGTCTCAGGGCTCTGAGAGACTCTGGGTTAGTGGGGAGATCCACAGCCTTCCTTTTGGTTTTTGCCTTTTCATATATCTCACAATAATAATGCTACCTAAGACAGAATTAGTTTTTTTTAAAGAGCACCATATTTCAGCAGAAAAAACCTGCTGATCTTATCGGAATCACCTTGTTTTGGTCTCTTCCTATGAGCTCAAGAAAGTGCAAAGAACCTTATCTTTCTTGTGTAAACTACTAATCCTATTAATCTACCATTTAATTTAGAAAAACAAAAGCAGACATGTTTGATGTCGCCTGTGTAACAACCATAACTGCCCCCATAGATATAATAAAGAAAGGGGTTTAGACATTAAGGAAAAGTGTATTATTTGCAAGATTATCAGCTGCTTTATTTAAAAGGAAAAATGTCTGAATAATATAAAAATTATTAAGTCACTACACCTAAGGACTGGTAAGCTATAATATATAACATTTTGTTTTTATGGATTTAGATTTGCTTTAATGTTTCTGACAATTGGAACTTTTTTTTTACATGTAAGTTAAGTACACTGCTGCAAATTCAGTAGTGAATACATTATGAAATACAACCTGTGGTGAATACATTATGTAATCTTTGTAATATAAACATTGGCAGTTTTGGAAAATTTGTTCCAGATTATCATTGCAGTCTTAGTCATACTATATTATTTATTTATATATATTTATTAATTTTTTTTGCTATTGTTGTATGCTCAGTCATATAAAGTATAGTAAGTGTCGTTTAGCAAACTGGATAACTTTATTGGTACATATGAAGTAAACACGGAGGGTGGGGGTGTGGGGGGAAGGGGTGAAAATACACTCCAACCACACTTGTGAATACTACCAGAAGCAGTTCTGCTGCCTTATTTCTCGGTGTATAAAGTTGATTAACTCTCTGATAATGTATGTTAACTTTAGTAATTATGACTTTTATTTTTATAATGAAGGCAATGATCATCTAGGACAAAATTGCCATATTCTTCCTTTATAGATAAGGTTGGTCCTTTCAAAAAATATTGGTTCTTTTGGAAAGGCAGCAGATGTGAGTGTTTGATAAATGTCAGATTACCGATATATAAATATACTATGAATAGTATTTGGATTTTAGTTCAAATAATTCCTTACTCCATGATTCATGCATTTATATAATAAAATTGAGGTGTGAAAAAAAAAAAAAAAAAAACACTAAATAGCAAAGAAAAAGCTGTCTTAGTTGAACTCTTCAATTGCTGTCAAAAGATGTTACATAATCTAGTTTGATAATGCTGCATGAGAGATACATTGCATAATTATGTATATGAATTTGAAGACAAATGTGGTAAAATGTTCCATTCATTTTTGTTTTCAGCCAGCATGTATGTCTTTTATTAAAATATATTGAAATACATTTTTTTTAAAGTGTAGAATAGCGTAGAGTGGGATTAAACCCATCACAGTTTGTTTTGTTCCATTTTTTTTCCTGTCTACTTTCTATTTGGAGAGATTTCCCTTTATTTCATATCCCATAGACAAAACAGAAACTGATAGGAAACTATCCAAAGTGAGGGAAGTCCTTTTTTATTAGTTGTCAACTTTTATTTTTGTAAATGTTGAATTCTCCTTTCTGATATTTGAATTGTTTCATTCTCTGGTTCAGCACTTCCGCCTTACCTGTGTTAGGGCAGTGCGCGCAAAATCTATTCCCCACTACCTGTTCCATGATGCTAAAGCGCTTGTGCAATGAAGAATTTTTCTTCATCTCCTGCCTCTCTGTGCAGCCCGTGCATGTCAGTCCACAGAGTGCCTGAATGCATCTGAGTAGTTTTGTGAAGAAGGGCGCACACTGTGGTTGCTCAATAGAAAGCCGGCTAGTGAGAAGAGCCACGGCAGAAACAGGGGGTACAAAAATGAAAAAGGATCACTTGCTGGAAGGAAGAAACAGTTTACAAAATTAATGAAGAGAAGTTGTAAGTGTGGCTATGTGTAAACTTATTGAATTGGATTCAGTAATACTCTAAGATACATGAACCCAGAGCCAGTTCACTAATTAAAGAACTCTGTATCATAAAGGATTGCTGTGGTGCCAAGATTTGATATCATTTTCACTTTTTTTTTTGTCTCTCAGTGCTGCTCATCTCCTTCAGCTTCTTTTAGCCACTTCCTGCCTATATGTACTCGCTCCACCATTGGCTGCGTAACATTACACAGAAATTCAATTGACCATGCCTGCTATACGTGTCAGCACTGCTTGTAGTCTCCACCAGGGGTTAATGTGTCAGGGAGAAATTGTAGGAGCACATCTGGGAGACAGTTTTCACCATTCAACAAAAACCTCCCTTAACCAGTACCTTCAAGGTCAGCAGGTATTCTTTTAGTGCAGGATACATATTTTTGTAAAGATTTCAAATAACTTTTAAAATGGCATGAGTATGTTAAAGCCTATATATGAATTTAATTACTGGGTCTTAGTAGTTGGAAAGATCTAAATCCTTGTATCCAAATCTATTTAATGTCCAAGTCACATGTGTTGATCCTTCTTCTAGAAAACAGTAGGTCCCCCTGCACCTCCTTTTCTATATATATATA
>NW_017306309.1:291256-314469 GCF_000935625.1 Nanorana parkeri
TATATGTATTGCTTTGTACATAGTGTGTATTTTGTTTTGCCAAGTTTTTTCACATTTTCTTATTCTTCATTATTGTTTATACTTTTTTCATTTTACCTTTATTTATACATTATTTTTGGTTTATGTTGCTCACTTTTGTTGTTATTATCTAATACTCTTTTTTTTCCGATCCTTTTCCTTGTTCTCCTTCTTATTTTTCTTTACTGATTTGACGGTCTTGGTTTACCCCCCTTTTAACCTGATTCCTTACGATCTTGGTGTGTGGAACAGCTCGGTGTGAAATTAACTTGTATTGGCTCCTCCCTCCTTGCTTGCACTTTGCGAGTCCCGTGATCTGCGCAGCACTGGCTGAGCTCTTTACTGCACATGCGCATCATGATCCATGGGACGGAACTTGATCCCCACGCACGACGCCTCAGGGTTTCCATGGAAACTGCTGATACTGATGGCTTACTCATAGTGAAGCCGTAGCGTCTTGTCCCCCTGATCTGTTTGCCAGCATTTTCTTATCTCGTGGCCCACATTCCAACATGATCTAGCTGCATATATCAGGTATCTTATCGATTGTAATGTTTATGCTGTGTTTTTACTATGGATTGTACAGTATATGGCATTTTCCTGTCTGGTGTGCTCTGATACCATGATGATGTCATGGAGCGGGGCTTTAAACTTTTTCCACACTCACTGAGGGGTATATATGTGGTATAGTATGTCTTACTCACTTGTCACATCTCTGCCCTGATGAAGGGACCCTGCGTGGTTCCCAAAAGATTAGATTATGCGATATGTGTGACGTTTAGTCCAAATAAATTGACTTTTTAAAATTTAATTTACGGAGTGCTGGTGATTTCTATCGTTCATTGATCCTTCTTCTAACATTTTAGAAAAGAAAGGATTGGTTATATTAGCAACACTGTTCTCACCACTCACCAGGGCCAGATTTACCATTAGGCACAGAGGCAGTTTTTCCAGTACATTTATTAGCCCCATCAATAACAAAACAATAACCTTGTCCTAACAGATTGTTTCAAAATACTGAGCCAGTTTAGGACTAGTAAACAGGAAAACATTCTGTGTAAAAAGGATGACCTTAGAAGTGAATAGGGGAGTTGTCTTTGGGGTTACACATTGCATGCCTACACGCTCCTGTGATAGACATCTAGCCCTGCTCAAAACCATTTCAGTGAAGATCCCATTTTTCTGGTGAGCAATTTAGAGAGCAAAACTTGTTACCGGTTATTAATACTCCTGCATATGGAAAAAGTACAGAACTAGGTACTTCCACAATCTAATCTTTAAAACATCTAGGAATGCACATTTAGAACCACACATTTTCTTTTAAAATTGAGTACAGACGGAAGCTCTTTCTGGCTTTTATCTCTGACTTCTATGAAAGATTTGATGAAAGGTATCTTAAAGCCACATTAGAAGAAATGCACATTTGTTCTGGAAAAATGAAGCTAGAATAACTGTTATGTAAATAGATCCCATGGGTAAAGTCCAAACAAATATGTAAAGTAAATTCTTCTTATATGTTTATTTACCTATTGTACAGAATTCCTAGTGTTTTCAGAGATAGGTAATTTTTAACGACTTATTAACCAAGCTTTTTTTCAGTTTCTGTTCGCTAATAACTGGTGTACTTGACATTTTTGCTGTGGGATTCTTCACAAGCAGTAATATACTATACTTTCTTACTAAGTGTACCCACACATAGCATATATTGTTTTTTAGAGAACAAATAGGGCTACATATTTATATCACATATGTGTGCCTAACGCCTCACTTTAAAATATAAAAAAACTTAAAACACCTTTTCCCCAGTTTTGATTATTATTTTTTAGAAAAATAGACCAGCAAAACAAATGCATTAAACTAAATTCATTTATTTAACCTTGAACATCGCCATCATGAGGGGGTTAAATTAAAAAATTAACCCCTTAGGGTGAAAAACAAATCTGCAGCTCGGCTGAAGATTTTCATTATAAAGGATTAATTTTTATAATAATTGTAGCATATAAATATATTTATATTATTATTATTGTTATACATGATTTATATAGCGCCAACAGTTTGCACAGCGCTTCACAATATAAGGAATACATTATAATCACAATACAAATCAAGGCAAGATGGTAATATATTTGTTTATTGTTTTAAATATATTTTTATTTATTTTTTACACATTTTTTTTATTTCAATTATATCAAGCAGTCATTGTGAATGGATCTCACTATGACTGCTTGATCATTTAATTACTTTTTTAATTGTGGGTTATTATTAGGCTGCTCCAAACTTAGGAGCAGCCAATAATAACCTTAGTGACAGATCCTCAAATGCTGATCATGCAGCATGTTAGGACCAGATCTTACTAAAGACTTCTGATCATTCCCAGAACAATCAAAAGTCTTATACAATGTTTAAACTAAGAAACATTTTGCTAAATGTTTCTATTGCTGAAACCTGTAGCAAAAAGCTGATACACAGTGGGATTTCCTAATTCTTGTGTGTCCCGCTGTGAATGCGGTAAATACTGCACAGCTATTACTGTGAGATGGCTGATCTCTAAAAGCAATCAGGTATCTGTCAAAGCTTAATTCTTTCATTAATGAAAGAATTAAGCTTTTACAAGTATTGAGGCATCCATTAATGAATTAATACAGTGTATGTGATCAGTCATTTGGGCACTTCATGGAGGGGACGTACAGTGTACGTCTCCCATCTTAAAGAGGTTATACACACCAAAAACAGCTTCTGTGCACCACAGGGTAAAATGAGATACTACTGACAGGTAGTGCTGAAGGTGTCAATATACCACTGCAAGCCAAACGAAAGGAGAGTGCAACAAAATGTCTTATTAGCTGAAAAGTTTCTAGGAAATGCTAGTGTGTTTAGGGGTAAAAAATGCCCCCCTTCCCCAGGGCTTGATACTTCCAACAGGAGAAAACCTGGAACCCAAGAACAAAAAGTAAAATATTGCAGCTTACCAGTCCTTAGATGTGGTGTTTGGATTAGTTTTCTTTTTTTTCAGGTTTAGAATATTTTCAGCAAGTGCAGAAAATCCCAATTGATCTCTTTCTATGGAATTATAAAAACAATATTATCTTATTTGTGTAAAGTTCTAATCTCGTCATACCCCATATAATGGAGATGAATGGAGGTGAACAAAGACAGAAATATTTGAAGTGCAGCCTGGGGGAAACCATGGCTTTTCCATAGAAACAGTGAGAACCAGGGGTGGATTCAGAGTCTAGTCTCAGGAGGGGCACTGCCAGAAAAAAGGTGTTGCTTACAGAACAGAATATTGTACTAATACATCATATGCAGTTGTTTGTTATGTATTACAGCAATTGTGCTTTTTTTTTTTTTACACATCTTGACACATTTGTGTGCAGGATTGGGATCTCTGCCAAACAACATTTGGCACATTACTGTCATTAAAATGGGTCTGTCAGGGGGGCGTGGCCGACCATGGAGGAGTGAAGACGCACCTAAGGTGAGCTCTGTGATACCTGGGCACCTTATCAGCAAATCATCCAGTCCCACGATTCCCACCGATATATGTCCGGCACCCAGCCAACACCCACTGCTCCCTCCACCTCCTGGACTAGGGACATTTCGTCCTATTTCAGCCGTCAAGCGACCAGCGGTGATTTTTCGGCCGGCCGCGACATGGCGCCGAAAATCGCCCAGCAGAAGAAGGCCGCAGCTGCGTCATCGCCTGCGCCTGTGACGGGGCTCCGTTCCTCCGCCCGACCTGCGGGACTACGAACACTGGATCCGCAGACCCCCTCCGCTCCCATCGACCTGCTACCTCCATCCACTGATGCCCTGGATCTGCCGACTACAGAGGGCCAAGTGGAGTCCTCCCACACAGCTGCTGGAGAGGTACGTGACCTGTTCACTGCCTTCAGGGCAGACTTTGATACCTGGGCTATGCGCCTGGAGGGCGCCCTGAGGGGGGAGGTGAGGGAACTCCACCAGAGAGTCACAGCAGTTGACTCCAGCATTACAGCTGTGTCTGCTTCACTGGCTCTGCAAGAAACTCGCCTGGGGGCATTGGAAGCGGCCCAAGGGTCCCATCATGCCCAACTACAGCAAATGCAACTGAGGGTGGAAGATGGGGAGAACCTTAGTCGACGCAACAACATTAGCCTGCGGGGAATCCCAGAGGCTACTCAAGGCCCTGATCTGCATGCCACTGTTACGGACATCCTTAATATGGCCTTGGGAAAACCCGCCACTACATTTATCGAATTGGACAGGGTCCACCGTGTCTCCGGATCTAACCCGGGACCCCCGAATCGCGTCAGAGATGTCCTCTGCCGGGTTCATTTTTATGCTGTTAAAGAAGAGATCCTGCGCTCAGTATGGAGAACCAGCCCTGTCGACTTCGATGGTGCTTCTATACAACTTCTACCCGACCTTTCCCGCATGACTCTAGCAATGCGACGTTCAGTGAGACCTCTATTGGATACCATCCGCCAGACGGGAGCCACATACCGCTGGGGCCACCCTTTCAGCATCCTGATCCGCAAAGGCACCGCAACGTTTCATCTCCACACCCCAGCTCAACTTCCCGAACTTTTTGGATTCCTGGAAACGGACCCAGTTCAAGTCCCGAACTGGCTGGATCTTCCTTTTGTTGGAGAGGCCTCTCGCTCCCTTGCGGTCCTACCCCAGCGCCAACAGAGGGCCCGCTCACGGTCCAACCGCAGGGACCAGAGGCCCACCCCATCTGCCACCCCGTCCTCGAGTGAGGGCTGATCGGCTGTTGCCTTCTCTTTGATTCATCCACTGTAATGTATTGTGCCTTATACCTTAGTGCTTGACTCAATGCCTTAATCCGTTAATCATTCTCTGATGCCTTATCTAACCTACTTTTTTCCTAGGTCATACTGGGTCGCGCCTATTGTGGACCGGCTGCCCCCCAGCCCCTCTGTGACCCGGCGGGGCCCGGGGGGGCTGGTGGACCCCTGGAGTGGGCCAGAGGCGCTCGGGCAACCTTACTTTCGGGCTTTACTCCCGCCTTTCTTTCTACCTACCCTGTCCTCCGACATCTGCCTTGGTCCCCTGCCTATACCTCTTCCTCACCCGCTGCCTGCCATGGCCTCATCTATGGTCGCCCCCCCGGAACTACGCCTCTGTACTTATAATGCCAGAGGTCTTAATATCCCACCCAAAAGGGGGCAAATCCTGTACCACCTGTACAAAACCTGGGTGCACATCGCCCTATTTCAGGAGACACATTTCCAGACCGACCACGCTCCCTCCTGTGCCAATCGGTATTTCACCTCCTGGTATCACAGTACCAACGCCATCCAAAAGTCGGTGGGGTCTCTATTGCCATCCACAAGTCCCTCCCGGCTGTGGTCCTAGACCATAGGGCAGACGAGTTTGGCCGAGTTTGGCTCAAATTGTCACTCTGGGGTCAGATCTACACGGTAGCAAATTTTTACCTCCCTAACACGGATCAGGCCGCACACTCGCTCCAGCTCTTCAGGGAGCTGGAAGCATTTACGGAGGGTCAGTTGCTTGTTGGGGGGGATTTTAACCTGACCTTGGAGCCTAGTATGGACTCGTCCACTGGCCGCTCTGCCCTCTCCTTTGCTAAGCTCCGCAAGGTCCAAAAGCAGCTTTCTTGCCTCCGCTTGGTTGATGTCTGGAGGGTACTGCACCCTCATGCGCGTAACTACACCCACTTTTCCGCACCTCATCACTCCTACAGTAGGATAGACTATTTCTTCGTCTCTCATCCCTTGCTGGACTGGGTTGCTTCATGTGACATCGGCCCCATGATATGGTCAGACCATGCTGCGGTTTCCCTGTCCCTACAGGTCCCGCTAGCCCCAGCCCGGGAATGGACGTGGAGACTGAATGAATCCTTGTTATCAGATCCGAGTTGTATCTCCGCTCTCCAGGAGGGTATTACCCAATTTCTAGCTGTCCATACATCTGACCCCACCCCTCTCCCTCTTCAATGAGAGGCACTGAAAGCGGTCCTGAGGGGGGTTTTGATCCAACAGGGAACCAGATTGAAGAGGGAAAGGTCTAAGACAATCCGGGAGGCCATCCAACACCTCACAGCCTTAGAGACTCAACACAAGAGATCTCCGTCTCCGGAGCTTTTGCTCCGTACCTCCCAGGCTCGCATGCACCTACTCAGCCTTCTTGACCTAGCGACACGTACATACCGGGCTAAACTTGAAACCAGGGCGTACGAGACACGTAATAAATGTGGGAAAGCCCTAGCGAGGCTGCTGCACCCGAGAAATGCGCACACATACATCCCACATATCCGTTCCCGGGGAGGCATCCTGCTACATTCCCCTACTGAGATCCGTGGTGAGTTTGCGGAATTCTACACCTGACTGTATAATCTCCCGCGACCAGAAGGGTAATCCTCAGACCATGACACAAAGGTGTCTACATATGTCCATGACACTGCCCTCCCTACGCTTGCAGACCTGGATGCGGAGGCGTTGGAAACCCCTGTCACTATAGATGAATTGTTCGCAGCCCTCAAGTCTGCACCTGCGGGCAAATCTCCCGGCCCCGATGGCTTTACGGTACACTTTTATAAAAAGTTCAAAGACTCGCTAACCCCCTTCCTGCTTCGGGTCTTTCATTCCATGTCCCAAGGAGGCCCACATCTCCTTGATTCCCAAACCAGACAAGCATCACTCTCTGTGCACAAATTATAGACCAATATCCTTGATCAATGTTGATGTGAAATTGTTTGCCAAAATGATTGCTACCCGACTGAAGCCTCTTCTACCAGGAGTGATCCACCCTGATCAGGTGGGATTTGTCCAGGGCAGAGAGGCCCGGGACAATACTATTCGGACCTTACTCCTGATGCATTATGCCCAATCGACCGACACCCCTCTAGGCCTCCTCTCCGTGGACGCTGATAAGGCGTTTGATCATTTGGATTGGACCTTCCTCCGACATTCCCTGACACAATTGGGTGTGCGTGATACTATGATGCGCAACATCATGGCCCTCTACTCACACCCATCGGCCCGGGTTCGAGTCAACGGTGCACTCTCTCCTAGCTTTCGGATCGCAAATGGCACTCGGCAGGGCTGTCCATTATCTCCTCTCCTATATGTGCTCACTATGGAACACCTAGTCGCCCTCCGCCAGAACCCTACTTTCCCAGGCATGTCAGTGGGTCTGCACAGATCTAAACTTGCCTTATTTGCTGATGACCTACTACTCTATGTGACCCAACCCCATATTACTATGCCCACAATCCTCAGAGAATTCGAGCGATTTGGAGCTCTAAGTAACTTCCAGGTCAACATTGCTAAATCAGAGATACTTAATGTCTCTCTGGGGGATGCAGGCCTCCACCTTCTCAACGGCAACTTCTCCTTCCGTATCTTCCCCACCTCCTTGACATACCTGGGAATTCATCTCCCCAGGAATATGGCAGACTTGTACTTCTTGAATTTCCGCCCCTTGCTCGCTAGGGTAGCTAGAGACCTGACTTCCTATAACCGTAAACTCCTGTATTGGCTAGGCCGGATAAATGTACTCAAAATGGACATGGTCCCTAAATTTCTGTACTTATTCCAGACACTACCCATTGCACTCCCTACTGTATACCTGCGACAAATCCAACAGACATAAGTGGCCCTACATTGGCATCCAGAGAGTGCTTAGGTGGGGACACATAGGTCACGTACTTAGATAATGGACTCCATTTCTACAACTATTAGCGTCCACCTTGTACCCCTGCACATTACTCGCTATGAACAGTAGGAACACGACATTGGTACTTGGTTTGACTGTGACATATGATATCTTACCTGGGCACTCAGATGTACCTCGGGGGAGTAATTCCTTTTCCTTTATACTTATGCATTTGTCATTTGTTTTAGCAAAGTTATCTATGTAAGCATGTCTATTGTGATCTGTACTGTGAATTGAAACGCTCTAATAAAAACAGATTGTACCAAAATGGGTCTGTCATGCACAATGCACATTACTGTGTTTTATTGCTGTCGAGCTTTGCGATACACACGGTCCAGGAAAAGTGTGAAGGATGGAGGGTCCCAAACTAAAGGAAGGGGGGCCCGATAACCTGCAATGTCAGTGGTTACCAGAGCCCCTTCCTCCTGTTCGCTCCCTCCAAGTGCATGAATGCTAGTGCCCAGTTGCAGCAATACATTATACAGCAATGCAGAATACCACCAGCTACAGAGTACTACAAATCCCAGCAATACATTTTACAGCAATGCAGAATACCACCAGCTATAGAGTACTATCAATCCCAGCCATATATTATACAGCAATGCAGAATACCACCAGCTATAGAGGGCTACAAATCCCAGCAATACATTATACAGCAATGCAGAATAATACCATCCACTATAGAGGATTACAAATCTCCACAATACATTTTACAGCAATAGAAAATGGCACCAGCTGTAGAGGAATACAAATCTCAGCAATACATTATACAACAATGCAGAATATCATCATCTATAGAGGACTGATGCTGGGTCCTGTATCCTGGTCCTCGTGGCAGGGAGCTCTGGGCCAGTACCTGGGCACACTGGTAGCACACAGCCCATGCTTGCTCCTCATTGATGGGCTGTTTCTAGGTTTTCATGAAAATGTCCCCACATCGCCCTGTGAAAATTGCCTTGTTGCCCCCCCCCAGATCTGCCAGTGACCTGACCTCCAATCCCAACTTTGCGGTATAGAGCTCACCTGACCTCCAGTCCCAGCTGCAGCCTCTGCTCTCAGAATGTGATTGTGCGGTGCGGCCGGCCGTGCCTGGCGAAGGCTGGGAGCAGCAATTTTCTCAGGGTCCAGGTTTTCCTGGATCCGCCACTGAGTGGAACACATGTCATTTGTGAAGAAATAATTCATCCTTCTGGTTCAGCAAAGCAGCTTCCTATATTACCTGTCCACCTCCAACCTCCTCATAGGACAATGAGGCTGATTTACTAAAGCAGTTGAGAATGTATCTATTTTTATTTACTAAAGCAGTGGATCAATTATCCAATTATGTGACAATCAAATTTTCATCTGCATGTGCCATACAGTGTACTCAGAACATAAAGTTGCTGGGGAAGAGAAGATTTTTATTTTTGGCAGAAGAGACTTTGCATGTCCATCTGCCAAAAATCCCTACCTCCCAGCGATTGTTTTTTCACTTTATTACCATTTTAGCTGGTATCATTTATCTTGCTGTTATATATGATGGGCTGTGTAAATCTCAAAACTGGATAGAAAGAAATAAAAATCCTATGGAACGTAAAACACTCCCTTATACTGAATGTATTTGATCTGTGTAATCACCTGTTTTCCTGGAGTTCAGCTTTACCTAAATGGTGTTATAGTGATTGTATTGCACAAATAATAATCAGGAGAACAGTTAGCAAATTACTGTGCATCTATTTCTAGTGCTTGTCTGGATTCTACTACAGATGACTGGAAATTGTTGGATGCTGGAAGTACAGGAGAAGGAGGCAGCATACACTCTTGTTGGTGGTGTGAGTGAGGCTGAATGTGCATAGCATTTTACTTTTTTTGTGTTTTTGCCTGTATTTTGTACCTCCAGAACTTCCTGTTCATCTTTACGACAATGGTCCTTCTTCACTATTATATCATCATTATTAATGATGCTTTGTTAGTTGTATTGGAGAAAGTAACAGAAGCAGTAGTAGCAACTAATCCATGGCCATCCTTTCCTTTACTATCCCAAGATTTTTCACGAGTACTCTCCTCCTCCTCATTGCATCCCATGTCTAACTCATATCACACTGTCATAAATCTCCTATACCTTTCCAACTATAATTGACTTAGATATGGAGGAAAGTCTTGAGCCACAGCACTTGCATGAGGGACTAGCAAAAACTGACATGAACATGAACCTTTATTCAGGAAGAGTGCTTGAAAGTTTGGAGGAGCAGGAATGAATTATATTCTGGAGGACAAATGTTTGAACTCACCAGACTTTTCAGATGGTTTGACACCCATCAAAGTGAGGGAAAGTACTCCTATCCTAAGCTTCCCCTCTGTGGCATGTGAAATGTTGGAGTCAGGGAAGAATTTGGCTTCCACTTTGGGGTCGCAGCTCTGACAGGAGGCTGTGCAGGACTGGGTTACCCAGCAGGAAAATCGGGTCTTGCATCTTTCACGCATCTTTACTTTGAGTTAGTGACAGTGGTCCACAAGACAAATAGAGAGGGTGGGGGTATATGGAAAGCAATAAAAACCTGATTGAGCATCTATCCCTAATCTTTTCAAAACAAACAGAAATACATTTTTAGTTTTATATACACTTACATTTATGACTGATAAAGTTAATGAAACACATTGGTGTAACTGTAACCTTTAAGAAAGTTGGATTCAGTAAAAAAAAAAAAGAAGTCCTACAGTAAGCTGTATTATATCATAAATTAAATATTGCATTTACTGTATGTTTAGATTTCCAAGTCAAACTTATTTCTTCAAAAAGTAACAAGTATTTCAAAGAAAAAGATTCGATTGCACAAACTGTAATGATCAATTTTGCAGTTGAAAGGAATGCATCATTTGTTAGACTGATCAAGGAATATAAAAAATACAATTCACGCAGAGCTATTAAAGTGAGATTCCTTGTTAGCTTTCTATTTTTCTAGAAAAAAAAACCACTAGAAAGAAAAATAAAACAAAGTAACATTCTTTAGCTAAGAGAATATTGCAATTTATGTTATCTTTACTGATTTTTGAAACTGAAACATGAATATTTCATGCAAACTCAAAATTACTAGGCACTAGCGGATTCATTCAGACAGAATCAAATAAAACACTGCACAGAATAGAATTCCTGAGTTTTACAAACTTTTTTTATGTACAAAACAAGTATCTGCTGTTTAACTTACATACTGAAGAGCTACATTGTGTGTTTCTGTATTTCAGGAGTGCCCTTCTATTGCCCAACAATTTTTAAGAGTCAGAAAACTCAAACATTAGATTTAGATGGTAAAATAATATATCTTTTCAGTATAACACAGACATTACATTTTTTGCTGCTGACATTCAACAAAAATTGCACAAAGAGATATTTGTGCTGGAAAGATGGCTCAAAATGCAGTCAATTCCTGTTGAATCAGCCAAAAACTAAGCAACCCACAGTGTCATTGGTTGGTGAGACACTAGCGGCTGGGTCACACAGAGTCATTGATTGCTAGGACACAGACAGGCACACCATAACAACCAATGACACTGTGGGCCGCCTGTGTCCTATCAATCAATAATGCAGTGCAAACTAAGGATGCTAGCAGCTGGGCCACACAGTGTTATTGGTTGCTAGGATGCAGACGTGTGCACCATAACAACCAATGACAATGTGGTGCTGCCAGCATCTTAGCAACTAATGATGCTAAGTGGCCAACACAGAGTCATTGGTTGCTTAACTACTGGTGCCCCTACATTGTCATATGTTGTTATGGTGTGCCCACCTAGATCCTAGCAATAATGTCACTATGTAAACTACCAGCATCCTAGAGTCACATAACATTATTGGTTGCTAGGACACAAATAGAGGTTTGGTGGGCAGGTAAACTGGCCAAATCATTCACACTTTTGTCACATTGCAAACAGCTTGGGTTCCAAGCTTCCAAAAACTAAAATATAATTTTTGTGTAGATTGCTCTTTTATTGATAATTTTCTTTAGATAAAAAGGGCTTAGCAATGCGCTTTGGGTTTGGGGTGACCATGAGTTTGAGCCAAACTCAGGCTTAGCAATGCGCTTTGGGTTTGGGGTGACCATGAGTTTGAGCCAAACTCGAAGATTATCCCATATTTTTTGTTTGTTTTCTAAATTAGCACTAAAAATACAACCTACACAAAGCTGACATTTCAGTGTTTGATAGATTCCTAAGGGTTAAGGGCATCTAAGGGTTAAAATCTCTATCTATCATAGATAGATAGATAGATAGATAGATAGATAGATAGATAGATAGATAGATATGTACCTTAGGGGAGTCTGAGTTGACGAGGGCGGCCTCTCTCACAGCTCCGGTCCCGGAGCACCTGGATTGGTTACAGGGGCGCCGGGGCACAGAGGGGCAAGGGTGCCAGAGGCTGGTTAGCCTGTTGCGTCTGCGAGATGAGATGAAGTGCGTAGATCCGGGCAGGAATCAAGGTCAAAAACAAGCCGGGGTCTTCAGGGAACAAACAACAACAGAGGGTAGTCCAAGACGGGTCAGTAACGGGTAATCAGGATACAGAATTTACAGGAACACAGAACACAGAAAGCTGACGATCCGACAGCATAGGAGGATAGCTGAACACAGCCTTTATAGCCCAGTTGGCGCCAATTGTTCAAATGACACGTCGGCGCGTGCCTGTGCGCACGTGAGCACGAACACGCGCTGTCAGAATGTTTATACTGCTCTGATATACAGTACTGTTTATGACAAATGAGCCCCTTTGTCTATTCATTAAAGAAAGAGAAAAAAAAACTCTTTAGAAATTCTTATCTCTTGTAGGGAGGCAAAGAATTTAAACGACCAAACCCTACACAGACTGGCACCATCTAAACTGATATGCGTCTGAGACCCCACAATTTACGATCTGATACTATTTATGTTAAAAATTTCCGATCTCCTTCTCTTGTGAAGGAGAATGAACTTATCTTCACCTCATAGCACATAGACAAAATGGCTACTAATATGCCCATAGACACATCTGTAGAATTACATGTTTAGGCCTGTGAAATTGATTCCTTTTGGCCCAATAGTTCTGACAGCGCATGGCGCACACAAAGATCCCGCTCCTATTACGGCTCTATGTTCTGCAACAGGCGCATGCGCAGACGGCGACACTCGAACTCTGGCTCTGGCTTTCTGACAGATAGATAGATAGATAGATAGATAGATAGATAGATAGATAGATAGATAGATAGATAGGATAGATAATCTGCAGAATATTGGTGAAATATCTGGAGTTTTAGAGTTCTGGGGGCTGCACACCTGCTGTGGCCTACATTAGGGTTGCCACCCTGCCTGCTTGATTTCTTCTTCATTTTATAGAGAATGCAAAAGGAGGAGCAGAAATACACAAAGTAGGGGAGTAACACCCAAAATTCCCAGGTGGACTGAAGCAAAGTCAGGAATGATTGCTGGGCGATCATGCTGTTTGAGTATACCATGACATATCCAAGACATATAAAAAGCCAAGGGCTGACTTAGCCCACTAGACTCTACCTCATCTTCTAGTGTACTGATTATTTAATTGTTTGCAGTTCATATAAATTAAAGAGACCCTCCCTTCCCAAAAAAAAAAAACATTTACTACAAGTAAAATGCACTATTGTTGCACTGCAATTGCGTTTAACAATAGAAATGATCTATAAGCATACCCAGTACAAACGTAATAAAGTTTAAATGGCAACAGGCATGTATGTATACTCACTCTTCCCTCTCATCTATGCCTTGCAGTCTGCATGACTTTTCAGAAAGGCTTAACATGTAATAATAGTGTTATGGGTCGCTTTTCAGAGATGCTTGCTCTACTGTGCTTAGCCAATCAGCTCCTCTAGTCTCTTTGGGAGCTAGGATTGTGTAGCAAAGCTTGATGATGTCATTGACCCCACCGTACGCATTATGTCACTTCCAGACTTCTTCATGAGTGGTGTCTCTGAGGGGAGAAGGAGGAAATCAAGTGCCTCACCTACTGCTAGCAACAGTCTGGAAATTGTGAATGTAACTGTTTTTATTCAATAAACTGAAAGGTTTTAACCTATGGAGGGTCTTCATTTTCTCCTGTTCATACAATAATAGGGAGCATACAATGGCGATATAAGGATTTTGAGGTGGAGGAGTGAAGTTTTTATACCATACGTTGGAAAAAGGTGGATTTAACATCAACCTATTGCAGTGAGTCTACCAAGTGAAGTTCTCATACGTATCTTTTGACAGCTGGGAGAATACTGCAGTTTTGTACATTGATCCCTGGTTGCAATTAGTTACTACAGTTGGACATTTGCAAAATATGAACTGTATTTAATTAAAACAAATGGACATTGGCACAACTTTATGAATTGTATTGCTTGTTATTGGTTATAAATTATATTGGCCATTACAGAATGATATTTGCACAATTAGCACTAACTGCATTTTGATCAGATATTGCACCTTGATTATAAGTTTTATTGAGGAGCACTTGCTGATATTTGACTTTGCAAGGATTTGAAAGCAAAAAAGTACAAACTATTTGGCAAGCAATACACTTAATTGATTTCGTACTAGGACATCTACTTCAAAACAACAGGTGAAGTTATACAATAATACAACAAATACAAAAATTCCTGAAAGGATTCTCAGTGCATGATATTAGAAGAGGAAGCACAAAAACAATTTTTTGGCCTTTCAATGTATGCTGTAAACGAGTATTACACTGTATGCATTAATCATTAGTGTACTCTATGCTGGATAGGTTAAGAGATTGGGTTTAATGTGCACATATACGTGTTTATCTGCACACCTATGAAATCCAACATTGCACACTTACCAATTTTGTTGATGTGCTTGTTGATTTCCCTTTAAGAAGTAAAATCCTAAAAGAAAAGAAACAGAGAAAAGAAACCAAGAATTTAAACAAGACAATGGACATACACATATATATATATACACATGTATACACACACTTATACATATGCATGATATATTCCACTATTTTATACCATACCATTTCCCCCAATATCATATATCCCCCACCCCATTATACTTCATTAAAGGGATACAGGATATTGGGGAGCCTATTTACTTCTACGTGAATTCAACCCCTCCGTTCTGCACCAACTTCATATATCATTACTCACACCGTTGTATTTCATCCAGGGAGACCATACTAGCTCAAATCTCTTTTCACTATCTCCGAGCCTACTATTCATCCTCTCATGTATCATGAGAGGATGACATTTTTAATTTAAGCTGTTTAATGGAGACAGTTGGTGTCTTCCATGCTTTCGCTATATTAATTTTAGCTGCCAATAGAAGAAAAGAGATTAGGCTATCCTGCGCCTTAGTAATCCCTGGAATCGGGAAATTCAACAGTGCGAATTGAGCTTCCCTTGGAGCATGAACCCCTAAGATTCTATATATAAGTGCATATACACTATTCCAAAAGGGCTTAATTTTAGGGCATTGCCACCATATATGATACATCGTACCTGGGTGTATACATCCCCTGAAACAGGCTGACGACACATCCGGGTAAATTTTGGCCAGCCTAGAAGGGACCAAATACCACCTAGCCATTACTTTATAGTTTGCTTCTATCAAAGATACGTTAGTTAACCCCAGGGCACCCCGCTTACAGCAGCGTTGCCAGGCCTCCCTAGGGATGTCAATTTCCAGATCTCGTTCCCATGCTTTCATATAAGGCAATTTCTCCTCCGTCTCCCCCAGAAGAGAATAGATCAAGGAAACACCCCCCCTTTGGCCTTCGTCCCCCAAGCACCATCTCTCATATATTGTAGTAAACTGTCTACCGGGCTCCGGAACCTTCAACGAAGCCAGAAAATGGTGCAACTGCCTAAATCGAAACAATTCCCCCTGAGGCATATGTAGAGTCTCCTGGCAGTATCCTAATGTCAAAGGTCTGCGCTCCCTAAATCCCTGTGCTATACGATATAGCCCTTTATCCTGCCACCAGTTGAATGTCCCGCCGTGCCACCCTGGTATAAACCTAGGGTTCCCAAAGATAGGTTTTCTTTTAGGTAATTTAAAAATAAGATCACAAAGATAGATATGTATAGTTTGGGGAGAGATGAATGTTAGGTAATAATGTATGTATTTATGTGTTATTTATATAGCTCTGCTCACCCAACTTTTTTTAGGATGTATTGGGGGTGATAGATATGGAGGGAAGGTAGAGGAGTCCGAAATGGCTGTTTGAATTGTTTGTTTGTTTGTCTATGTATAGATGTTGTTATTTCTTAAAAACAAATAAAAGACTTTGAAATAAAAAAGAAGTAAAATCCTGCACCTTACAATATATAACAAAAGCCTAATTGTGTAAGAACTTCTCACAGCTAGATTACCAAGTTTCCAAAGATATATCCAGCCCCATCTTTAAGGTGCCCACACACCTTACAATTAATTTTTGCAGATTTTCTGTGGTCAGATGGAAAAGGTGCAACAGATTGGCCCAGGTGGAGATTACTCAATCCACACATTTAAGTGTAGATGGAGGAATCTGTTGCACCTTTTCCATCTGACCACAGAAAATCTGCAGATAAATTGTAAGGTGTGTGGGCAGCTTTAGATGCTTTGTCCTGAAATTTTCTTTACCACCCCTGTTACCCATAAGCAACTGCACAAAGCTATGTTTAATTGAATATTAGGTTTTATAAACTGCTAATTATTCTTCAATAATGTGTTGTAAAAAAAGCTGTGTGATAACATTATGATTTTTTTTTTTTAAATGCAATAACATTAATTAAAAAAGGTTTTCCCTCCTAGTAGTAATTAGCAAAAGCAACCAGCATCTGCCCACCATTAATGCTGATCTGATGTGCAGCTGCTGTTGCTTCAGTATTTTAGTGGCAGATGATTACTCTGTCAATGAAAATCAAATCAATTGAGTCTGAATTATAATTGAAACTATAAACTGTTTGTGCGTGTGAAAATAGAAAGAAGTGAAGAAAACTACAAATTTGCTTTTGTTGTTTATTTTTATAAATATTTGATTTAAAGCTTTAGGCAAATAATTACATTTACAAATTAATTATGTATAAGGCCTTGTATACAGTGGGGGGAAATTATCAAAATTGGAGCAGATAAATTCTGGAGCAGATTTGCACTGCAAAAATCAGCTTCTCTCTTTCATTTTCAAATCTTACCTGAGCAAACTGAAGAAAGATGCTGATTGGTTTCCATAGGCAACTGCTCCACATTCTGCCTGCTCAAGTTTTAATAAACCCCCCTGTATGTATAAGGCCCCAGTGGTGCCTTCTAGCTTTATCAGGGGTGCCTTTACATGTTCACTGTGAAAGGGGCTGCTGATGTGCCAGGGGCTTTTAATGTGAAAAGGGGACTCTGATGTAAAGGGGGGGACTCCACATCTTGGCAGTGCTAAAAAAATGCGGACCAATGCTTCCAATGTAAAACATTTTATGTGCCTTAAAACCACACAGGTGTGAAAAATGGTGCGTTTTTGATGCATTTTTTATTTTTTACCCAGAATGCCTTTTGCTTCCTCTTTCTTCTTCCTGGTAGATAACATGGGTCCTACGATGGTGGGTATAAGCATGCTTGCTTTAATCCAAGCAGCAGAGGAGCATCTAAAAATGTATGATCAAGTCCTTAGCAGAATACTGTGATGCCTACAACAAACATCAAACATTTGTTGCAGGCATCACAGTATTCTACTAGGTACTTGATCAATCTCGGACATAAGCATGTGTGACTATCTGCCAGGCATCACTCTGAAATTGGTCCAAATCTTCGGAGATGGCTGGCTGCTAGACCGGTCCCTGCAGCCTCTCTCCTCCTCTACTCCAGTAATGGAATGTCCACATGAACTGGAGTAGAGGGGGAGCAAGGCTTCAGGGACCAGTCTAGTGGCCAGCTGGCTCTGAGGTCCAGGTGAGTATTTTTTATTTTGTCCCTTGATAAAAATGAGCACTTTATTCTTGCAGTGGTAGCACCATTGCAAGAGTTAATAATATTTCTGCTGGAGTTCTTCTTTAATATTTGTGTTTAAAGCACTTGAGAAAATGTTTCAGATGACATCAGTGAGGTGAATGAGACTGTAACAGTTGTTGAAGAAGAGAGTGAGGATTTTGAAGAGGTGGTTGCCATTCCTCAAAATCGCAATCTTCTGCAAAGAAGAAGGTGGAACAGACTACCGCAACCACAAAAATGAAAAAGTAAGAAACAATCTTCACAAGGAGCATATGAGGCTGAAGAAATGGTGTCCATTCTAAACCAGATGAATGAACAGATAAAGGACCGCCTTGCTAGCCATAGTAATGAAGATTAGGAGGATGAGGCTTTTCTGTTTTGTATATACTTGTGGATCTTGCCCACTCATAAGCTTTAAGTGGTCAATTTACACATTATGTCAGTTGTTCATCAGGCAAACTCTGCAGCTCCACCTACCTATAACTACAGATACTCTCCAATTTATTCATCGAGTACACCTCCACCAACTCCACCTGCACCTCAAGATTTCTTAGGTACCTCACACAGATATGCAATGGCAGGTCCCTCTTACCCTCCTTTACCACAAAGTCCTGTTTCTCAAGGACAGTCCTTTAAGCATGCAGGAAATGTTGAATCAGTGCCCCCTGTCCTTGACATAATTGAAGGTGAACTTTGATACATCATTGAGCTTTGTCTAGAGGTTCAGCCAAGATTTTGATTATTTGTGATGGAAACATACAAAATTTCCCACTCCTGATGTGCCCCCCAAAAATCACACTTTTGGCTGAAGTTCTAGTATAATGGTTTAGCATGTTCACACCAGAAAAATATGAATCTTGCAGTGGTACTTGACATGTTTATAAAGATTTATTTGCACGCAAAGGTATTTCGTGGTGCTGTGTTCAGTGTATTTCTACTTGTTCAAATAAGTCTTGGCATGGTCTTTCAGACAATCAGAAAGATAATGTAATGATGTTAGGGAGGGAGCGAAGTCCTCCTGTTTGCTGGGGTGGACACCAATAGCAGCGAACAATTCCAGAAGGAGAGCCAGGCTGAGGTACAAGATAGGATGATCCAAAATGTGTTGTCAGAGTACAGTCCGGGTCGAGGTAGGTGGCGAGTATCATGAACGGGGAGACAAGCCAGGGGTCAATAGCCAGGAGATCTAAATAGCTGGAAAGGAAGGCAGGAAACAGGAAACAGGAAATGAGGCTTTGTAGCTGCTTTGGCTATGGCAGAATAACTCTGTAACAAGTCTTGGCTCTGGCTGGGATTTAAACCCAGCAGGACCCAGAAAGCCCCCATAGTCTGGGCAACAAGGAAGCTACAGGTTCTTGGGAACCAATGGGACGGCTAGGGGAGAAGGTGTGCTCGCAAGGCCCTCCCTGGCAATGATCAGCACCTGAGGTGACTTATAGGCCACGGCAATGTCACGTGTGCACGCATGTCACGCATTCACATAACGTGCATGTACGCATGCATGCACGCACCTGCGCCAAATCACCCCAAAAAGGACCCCACAATCTCCGCCATGCCCGCCAGACCTCAGGTAAGAGGCCACCCCTGGTCCCACGACAAATCACTTATTTGGGCAAGCGGGCACACACTGAAAACAACAACATGTATTACCTTTGCATGCAAACAAATCTTTATACATGTTTTAAGTTCTGCAGCAAGATCATTTTTTAGAGCAGTTAGAAGACCGAGTCCTCGTTTTCTATTTATAGCTATTGTCCAAGTAGGCAATATGCTGGTCAGCAGTGGCACAACAATCACCATAGTGACCCAGGCGGCCGCTATGGGGCCCAAGGCACAGTGGGGCCCGACCAGATGCCAAGCAGACCGCCTGGGTCGCTATGGCATCCTCTGCTTTCACTGGCGGCTCTGAAGAAGAATGCCCTGCTGTTCAGATCACTGACCATAATCTGTGCAGTCAATGAGAGCCGGCAGTGGAGGAGGCGGAGCCTGTGGTTGACAGCAGGGGAGGAGGTGGGGCCCGGTGATGTAGGAGGAGGTGGGGACCATCAGCGAGTTTGGAGGAAGAGGAGGCGGACAGGTAAGGAGTGCGACCAGCCCACCTGAGGGTGACCCTGCAGAGCCCACCATATAGGGCTGTGTGGGATCTCAAGTGGGCTCTGCAAGGGGTATAACTAGAAATCACAGGGACACCTAACAACATTTTGCTATGGGGCCCTGTGATTTCTAGTTACGCCCCTGCTGGTTAGTGTCTTCTAGTAGAAAGGCCAACTTTAGGCACAAACCCAACTTTAAGGAATTTTACATTTCTTTTCTTTAAAAAAGAAAAAACGCCATGTACGCATTCTTATACACTAGGTCTCATACATAATTGATTATACTTATCTCTCTATATGCTCTTTTTCTCTACTACATCTCATCTCTTCCAGGACATTCCTAAAATGAACCCTGGGGCTGTTTGTTCAGTGAATGTCCTGCAGAAGAGGTAGGCAGATACACGGCCATAGCTCAGGGGTCTGTAATGCTTACATATGAGCGCTATTGGCAGTGCTGTTGTGAGCTTGCTGCACACTCTCCTTCAGTGAGGCTACGGGACACAGCCTCCCTGTAGTCTCCATGCTGTCAGTGAATGTCAGCCTGCTTTTTGTCTGTCACATGATTCATAGGAGCTGGACTCCCACCCAATGATGCATCTGCACATGGCCGAAACACGTAGGAGACAGTGAGGCATACATTTCAAAAATACAAATACAGTAATCCACCCTCTAGTACACCTCTGTACACATTGGTGAACAGATCATTGTATTGTTTCTGTTAGTGTGTATATTACTTTGCATATACGACTTTGCATACTGGAAATAATAGCTACAACTATTCATATCTGTAGCATATTTTAATCCTAGCAGTATCGGTGGTAGACTGGGGTTGAGTGTTATAAAGTTGTCAGTGCTGTCTCATTCGAATTTGTGGTGCAGAAAATTCCTTCTCAAAAGAGGAAAATGTAATACATTCTAACAAACCGTAGGAAATGTTTTAATTACTCGTTGCCAATAAATTAAGTGTTATGATTTTTATATTTTCTGTGACAGTATTTCTTCAGTAGG
Organism: Nanorana parkeri; assembly: GCF_000935625.1. NCBI lineage: Eukaryota > Metazoa > Chordata > Amphibia > Anura > Dicroglossidae > Nanorana > Nanorana parkeri. The sequence continues at coordinate 311,998 of NW_017306309.1, forward strand.
CACCAAAGCATAAATAAATATAATTTCTAAGAATCAATGTATTGTGCACAATCCAGGATCCACAATAGTTGTATTCCACTGCAATTGATAAGTCTATTGTAGCACATGAGAGCTGCAAAGAGGTTTAGATTCTAGCAAATCTGATCATGAAATGCTGGGCATACATATGATTATAGATTGTTTGAAATAATGATCATTTAATGACAGAAACACATCTTTCAGAAATCCATTGTACTTAGCTCAGCATCTTGATCAATCAACAATCATTGTCATCCTCAAGGAACAATTGATACTGGCAGGAAATCCAATTAAAATATTTTTCTCTTTACTGTGTCAAACTGCTTTTAAGAAATTGACATTTTTTCTACTGAATGTGTAAACAAACAATTGTTTATTGTAACAAAGAAGGATCTATAGGTCACACAAGCAGGTTTGTAGCACATACAGAATTAATCTCCATAGCACTTTTGTTAAAATGGCTTAATGTAGCCTAATGTGTAAAAAAGTGCCTAAAGCAATTGTCTTGAAACTTTGCATAACATAGGTTTGGGAAGTGGAAAACCTATCTCGGAGGTTGCATGGATTTTGGTTTTCCACGAGGCAAGTGAGTGACATTAAAAGAGATCTGTGGGGTAAGTGTTTTCCCCCATAGTTCTCTTAAGGGTCACGGGACGACATGAACTAGCATCCTCTCATGACCCAAAGCTCAGTATATCGCGAGCTACAGCTCGCGGTATACTGAGACCGCCACAGCTGGGACGGATCCTGACATTACTGTTGAGATACACCCAGCTGCGTGAGTGACAGCTGGCTCTGCCTATCTAGAGGCAGAGCCAGCTGTACCCGCCCCCTCCCCCGTCCGTTCCGCCAGTCAGCGCTGTCAGATCAGAGCGGGGAGAGGGGAATCCAGCCCCTCCCCCTGTCACGGCAGAGAGCCGTGACAGGATCGAGAGGCGAGCGAACCCGGTATGTGTTCGCTCACCTCCCGATCTATTGAGCCGACCTGTGACAGTCTCATTGTCACAGGTCGGCTAGAACTATGAGGTGAGTGAAAAGCACTCACCTCATAGTTCTCCTTTAATTTCCCCAAAAGTCTGATAGCATCCCATGTTTTAAGAGAATGCTTAAGCATTGGATTAAGAATATGTTTACGCTTTGCTGATGGCACCCAAAGCAAGATGTCAATCTCAATAGGATGTGATTCCACCACTTCTATGCTGACTCACAACGGGTTCGCAGTGCAATAAAGTATTAAAACAAAGATGCAACCTGCACCGCATAATAATAATTCACTACATTTGGGACCAATAAAGCACAGACATACTCTTAAAATAACATTAATTCAACTGTGTGGCAATGCATGGCAAAGTGTTGCAATAAATTGTTTTGCATTTTAATACACTGCATTGCAATTAAATGTATGCCTGCTTCATTTTATCGCAATACACAGACACCACTATAGTGCACATAGAGCGCTACAGATCAGATGTTACCACAACACATAAGTATGAGGCCAACCTCCAGATTGTTTGCATAAGTTGCTTTTTAACATTTTTGCACACCTTAGTTTTTTATCATTTACAAATATTTGTTATTTTTTAACTCAATAAAGTTTAATCTTTTAGATTTAATATGCATTTTGTAAAAAATGCTTTTTGTGTGTGTCTTGATAATGATTTTAGTGTATTTTTCTTGAAAATAAAGATCTGACATTTGCGCAACTGTCCCAGGACCTACAAAATTAGTGTCACCATCTTCTTTGTCTGCACTGAAGGATCGGAGCGGGGAGGGGGCAATCCCTGCAGGGGGCCCTGACTGACAGTCATGGCTCTCTGCAGGGACATGATTGAGAAGTGAGCGAGCGACAGTATGTGTTCGCTTACTTCCCGATCTATTGAGCCGACGTGGGACAGTTTCATTGTCACATATCGGCTCGAACTATGATGTTGAGTGATTTTCGCTAAAACTTGTTTTTTGGGGGGCTTAATGTGGTTTAAGAAATTAGATGTTAGCCAATTTCCCCCAAACGTCACACAATACAAGACTCTATCTTTGCAAACATATTTCGAAAATTTCCGGTCATTTGGTAAAACATACCAAAAGTTATTCACACTTACTATTTTTTTTCAATCTTAAAACATTTAGGGAGTTATTCACAAAGGAGCCGATGGATCTAGCCACAACTTCGGCTGATCCTTTGACTGACCTGAAGTGACACCCGAAGCGGGGTGAACGGTGATCTCATGGCTGGCTCCGCCCAGTTGTAATGACAGATCAGCGTCCCTAAAGGACCTGGGGATGCTGATCTGTCATTAAACAATAACAACTGGGCAGGGCCGGCCATGACGTCACGACCGGCTCCGCCCAGTTGTTATTCATTGGCAGATCTAGCTGTCACTCCAAGCTCCACCCAGTTTTTTTTTCTTTTTTAGAAAATCTTTATTTATTTATTTTAATTTAATATTTATATAT
>NW_017306309.1:314501-320075 GCF_000935625.1 Nanorana parkeri
TATATATTTTAATATTCAACTTTTATTTTGCTGTTGCTATTCTGCTCAGTACCCCCGAGGTACCGAGCAGAATAGCCGAGCCAAATGCTGCTTGGAGGCATTCATCTATTCACTCATTGCTGTTCTGCCCCTATGTGCCTTAGGCAGCTTTGTGAATAACCCCATTAATATAAACAGCTTAATGTAAAAAGAGCTTAATGTACCTAAACCTCAATCAAATGCCTTGAAACTTTGCACAATCCAACAGGGCTATTCACAAAGGGGTGAAGAGCTTGGGGAAAGCAGGAGAAGTGAACAATCTAGGCCAAAATAGCTGATTTAGAAAAATTCTAAGTAGGCAACCTTCGCACTCCAGTTGTTGTGGAACTACGAGTTCCATGAGGCATTACAAGACTCTGACAGCCACAGGCGTGACTCCCAGATGCATGATGAGATTTGCAGTTTCACCCCAGTTGGAGTGCTGAGGTTTCCCACCCCTGGAATAAAGGTAAGATCACACAAGCAATTTAAAAAAGGACTCCAGGCAGTAGAAATCTTAACCCTTGCAATTGGGCTACCCTGCACTGCCATTTCTGCTCCTCTGCTCCAGTGATCCCTCAGTGTCCTCATGTCTAGTGCACTGTATTATCTGTGATGACTTACAGGATCTTAGACTGCAGAAGTTGAAGGGGAGTGAAGCTAAGGGGACCAGCTTCACTCCAAGCAAGGTCATCTCAAGGTTCGGGTGAGTATATTTTTGTTATTCCCGACCCTAGACAAGAACAAGCACTTAACCCTTGAGGTGCAGGAGAAAATGTATTTTGCCCCTAAAGAGTTCAGTGTTACACACTCTCTCCTGAAAGATTTTACTACATTTTTTTCTATCATCTTATTAGCAGCTACATATCATTTCATTCACAGCAAAAGTAGATATAACTAACCAGTAAATTCTCTTAGCAAAGTGTAAGTTCAGCCCAAACCTTTCCTTTTTAATGGTATCCCAAATAACACTACCCACTCTATCCAAAACTAATATATATATATATATACATATATAACTTTGGTTTGTCATACACGTTATTGGCTTTTGCAGTTGTGGCCTAAATTGCATGTGTAGCCCTATCCTTAAGTCTACTCATGGGGTGGAGTTGCTATAGTAGGAGAATATGTTCTCTTTGAAAAGTAGATCTCCACTTAGCTCAGTAAATATGGTGAAGCTAAGCAAACCCTAGTTATCCAATTGTGCTAGAAAACATCCTGTTTTTTTTATTTCCTTTGAACATAATTACATTTTCACACTGAAAATAATTTCACCTTATTCACTAAAGTAAGTGAACATTTACTTTGCATGGTTACCTGCTCATGTTTTTCCAGGGGATTCTGTGAAGCATGTTTACCTACTTGATCCCCGCTCCCACTGGCTCCAAGATGGCACCCACAGCCTCTCCTAACCTTCCCCCCCCCCCACTCTGGCGGTCGGAGACATCATCATGCCTAATGGTCAGGGTTCATAGCCCTGCATTATACTAGAGGATGCCAAGGGACAGTCCGCAAGTTGAAGCAGAGGGGGTAGAAGTGAGTGCCACCTTACAGAAAGTAGCTAGCTATTCTGTTGGAATGTTCTAAATATTGTCCCTGCAGCTTGACAGTTTTGTGGATGTAATAGGAAATGTATAATGGCATTTTTTTTACCCACTGCATTTATATTTTACCAAAACATTGTTTGCAAGATACATTAAAAACTGTAACAAACTTCTGACCTGTAGTAGGTAAACATTACCTTTTTAAAAAATATCACATTGGGAAACATCCTTCATTAACTGTAGTCATAGATATTTCAATATCAGAAAATATACAGCCTTTTAGATAGATAATATTTCTTTCAAAGTTTGAGACATAACTGTCTATCCAAAATAAAGTATGACTAAATCATATATACTGAAATCTATATATTGATTCCATGTAACTGAAAGGAGCACACAAGAAAGAACTTCCAAAACAAATAGAAGAACATAGGCAAGTAAGTTTAGCAAAGAGAATGGCGTATAATATTTTGGTTTACTACCCCAGGTAATGATGGATACTTCTATACTTATTTAATGACCATTTCAAAATATGATCTGTATGTGTTTTAGATTTTACACGAGTCATGTTGTCACATTCTCCTTGTAAAGTTGAAGAATGGAAATGTGTTTGGAGCAGTCCCAAACTTTCTCTTATATAATAAAATATTTTATCTAGTATGCATACTGAATGATGACCATCAGTTTACCCAGTAGGACTCTGAAATGCTCAATCATATTTCTGTCTACATGTTATGCTATTTGTGTCAATGTCAGACAAAATAATATTACTGCCTACAAAATCAGACAACATGACAACAGGATTTGTATTTTTTTGTAGCAATAATATTTATTTAATAAAGCTCCAAAAAGCAAAAACATTAACTTTTGTATTAACTTTTGATTCTCTGTGCAAAAGTAGTTTAACATACAAATTAAAATTTAAAAGCCATAAGATGAAGAGTGACAGAAACAATTAAAATAAAACAAGAATATGGCTGTCATTGCATACATTTTTTAAATACAAAAAACTGGATACTAAGTGTAACTTAGTGACACTGTCACCTGTGACAGTGCCTCTGCAAATGGGCCCTCTGACCTACTGATAGTTTGAGACAAAATCCAGGGTCATACACAGAGAACAGGAATTGCAGAGCACTTGGTAGATCACAACAAATGCAAAGGCAGAGACTGAATGGACAAGGTGAAGGTTAAATAGTGAACTGGTGCTTGCATCATCACTCTGAGACATGGGATTGCAGGCGGTACAAAATACAATAAATTTACATACATTAATAAATACACAAGTTAATAAATACATACATTAATAAATACACAAGAGGCAACATATGGATTGAAATTGGCCGCGGCACTTTTTATTGGTTTAAAATAAATCAACTTTACTTAAAATATCAAATTATCAATCTCAAACTATTAATCTACCAATAATTGCATAGCCACTACGACTCAAGCAATACCATCATGAAGGACTGTACATAAATTAAGTCCTCCCTCACGTTGAGGGTGACAAACCACATAAAAAGCTTGCAACATATATGTTTGGTTTTTGTTAACGAAAAAAGGGGGGGGAGGGTGGGAGCTCGCTGTGCTGAGTCCAGCCGAGTGACCTCTGCTCCTCAGGTGCTGACCTTTTATAGGGAGAGGAGACCACGCATGAATATTGGGTGACACCCATAAATATTGGCTGGTTCTCATGTTTCTTGTGTGACTTGATAGCTCTAGTTATACAATTATCCACCACCAATTTTCCCACGTGTGAAGCCTCCTAAAAGTCATCCACCAGTGTAACAAGTATTTTACACTGACCACCATTTTCTGCAATACAATGGTGGTCACTGCTAATACCTCCATTAAATTAGCAGACAGTGTATATGTCCCTGTTACATTGGTGGTCAGTGCAGAGTTCCCTTTTACATTAGTGGCTGGTGTGAATGAAGATTATAATATGAATTCATGTTCAGCTCCTCTCTCCATTCAGCAGACATTAGTGACTCTCATCACTCCTACGTGAGCAACACAGTAAAGGGATTTTCCTGTGCTCTCATTCTCTCTTTTCTATAGTAACTAGCCCTTTAAGACACCAAGAGCCGGCTCATCCTTTCAGAAGATCCCCATATGTCACTGACGTGAGCACATTAGTGACCCACTCCTTGCAGAAAGTGTCTCCATTAGCCAATCAGAGCAAGGACCCCACTTGGTAGCTGTTGGCACATATCCTATCGAACCAGAACAGCCAAAGTTGGGCTTTTTACAAAATCAGACACAAACAATTGCAGTAGAAACATAGATGGAGTATTCTGGCTTATTTTTTACAAAATGTCAGTGAGTTATGTCCTGGAAGGCAACCTGGGACAAAACCCAGGACATAGCCATGGTGGGACCACTAACTGAAATTCAGGACTGTCCCGGCAAATCTGCGACAGTTGATAAGTATGCAATCACCTAAATACTGTCACATGATGAAGGCAGTAAGTTGCCACTTCTCCTAGTATGCACTGGGGTTTTAATGCTGTCTGTGACATAAGAAAGTGAGGATAGGAAGTGCTGTGATAGCTTGCAAAGACATTGTCATGTTGCCCTGAATTAGCAAGGTGACAGTGTCTAGAAGAGCAGCTATGTCCTGTCATATATTATAGACTTATACTGTATCATTTTATCAAAAAGTGGTATTGTAGGTTCATACTAAGGTATGTTCTAGGGTTGCCACCTGTCTGGGATTGACCCGGGCACTCCAGGTTTAGAAGGCCATGTCCAGGTTACATAGCAGCTGAGATCCGGACACAACATGCCAGGCAAACAGGGGCAACCAAAATTAAGACGGGGCTACTGGCTCCCCACTGAAATATAGACTTGGCTGTGATATTTACATATGAATAAGTGGCACTATTTACATATGAATGAGCCATGACTCATTCATATGTTAATACTGTGTTTAATTAATATACAAATTCAGCACCTTATCCCCCTTTTCCCATTGTAGAAGGGGATACAGTCCTGACAGTGTCTTGGTGCGGGAAAGGTATTTCAGCTTGTCTTCTTCTTGTATCTCTATCTGTATATTAACAGACATATTGTATAGCTCTATAATGCCTTATTGAGGCCCTCCAACAGTTTAATTCACTTTGAATGAGACCCCTGGCTGCTTTATATTTTCTTTTTGCAGCTAAAATCTCTGGAAAGGACTCTGAGTGTCTGCACAGCCACCTAAAAGTCTCCATAGCCCCCCAGAGAGTCCGCATAACCCAACAGAGAGTCCACATAGCCTACATGAAGTCTGCATAGCCCACCTGAGAGCTTGCACAGCCCACCTGAGAGCCCGCACAGCCCACCTGAGAGTCCGCATAGCCCATCTGGGAGCCTGCAGAGTCCACCTGAGAGCATGCACAGCCCTAGTGAGAGCCCACAAAGGCCACTTAAGACCCTGGAGATGGCAGGCTGCCACCCCGGAGCAACATTTTATATTGTTGTATAATGTATTGCTGGGATTTTTAGTCCTCTATAGCCGGTCTCCTTACTTCCTCCCCAGCTATCTCTCCTTGCTCTCTCTCCTGGCAGCCTCTACTCACTCTCTCCTCTATATTCGCCCCCCAAAAATTGCCTTGCGCAGTGCTAGAGTGTTCAGGTTTTATTTGCAGAGAAAGTGGCAGCCCTAGTATGTTCATGTGTATTTTTTGTTAATTGCAGCATAATGCATGATAAGATCTGTACAACTACTGACACCATTCACTTTTATGCATTTTCCTGCTTATCGAGTGTATAATGTCACATTCAGTTTTGTACAGATTCACATTCATTAAAAGATGAACTTCAGGCAGATATAGATGACACAAATGTTATATATATATATATATTGTAATGTTAGGGGAATCCAGCAGGATCGCAGGACACAGGCTTTGCAAATAAAGTCAAGTTTATTAACTTAAATAGCTTCACAGCAGCAAAATAACAAAACAGTTCATCTTCACTGACCAGCTGGCCAACTCAAACAGCAACTCTTCAGTACAACACAAAA
>NW_017306309.1:320451-326168 GCF_000935625.1 Nanorana parkeri
TTGGCAGATTGTATTTATAAATTCTCTATATCCACCTGTTAGCAATGCATTCTGCTTGGTAAAAGCAAGCAAAACATAAATGTTCCACAAAGAGGGCTTTATATATGCTTGAAATCTCCAGTTTTAGTTCTGACGGATCTGCATAAAGGATTTGGCTGCAGTATATGAAAGCTTCTAGGGGCATATGTAACATATTTACCATGAATAAAATAAAATTACTGTTTATTACTTGCTGCAAAGCACTAACACCAGTGGTAGAAACTCCACAGTGAGTGCCTTCCTGCTGACTTCTATGTACACTGAGATCAGATCTTTATCCTCACTGTTCTTACATTCCCTGTGTGGTTCCTCCTTCTCTTCCCCACTCAGCTTAATAAGTTATATAGCTGCTTTGGATACTATTTGTTCACAAGCAATAAATGGAATTTTCAGCTTAAATAAGCTGTATACTCCAGGAGTATTCAAACAAAAGGTGTGCAAAGTCTTGCAGTTTTTTCGACTTTAGAAAGAAGCCACAGCCTGAAAAAACTGTCCCCTGCCAGCATGCTGCAGAGTAGTAAGACCCTTGTACAGAGGCAGTGGTCTGTTTGCAGTCTTCTGACAAGCCCCTTGCTAAGTAAAAACTAGAGCTCTCCAATCAGCTCATTGCTTATTGAAGAGCTAAAGGTATGACTCAGCAGGAAGGGTGTCAGAACTCTGCAGAGAGGCCACTGTTTTATACAGAGAGTTGGTGTCCTTCTCTACATTATGCTGACAGGTGTACAGTCTTTTCTACTCAAGCTATGGCTGCTTTCTAAAGATACCAAACTTAAAGTGACATTAAAGTCAAAAATGTTTTCCCTCCACCCAATGTTAATGTCAGCCCTTACCTTAAATGATGTTTCTTAATCTGATCTTCTTCTTTCTTGTCCTTTTCATCTGTCCCTCCAGCTCTGTGGCAGGTCTCCGATCCAGCGCTGACTCTTCTGAGCTTGCTGGCACTTCCTGTCCCACGGTGTCTGCATGCGGGTGCAAGCGTCCATAGACTTACCTTGTGTCTTTCCTCGCGTCCCGGCCGAAAATGTGATCTGTGCATGCGCCCGCCCCAAGATGCTTTGCGGCCGCCCGAGGATTTTCACATCTTCGGACGGGAGCGCATAGGGAAGACACAGGTAATTATTAATACTTTTCAATGCGGTTTTTTTGTTGTTACACTTTTTGTATGTATCTACTGCTTGCTTTAATTATCCTTTAAATACTTTCCATACCTTATGTTTAAAAGCAGAACTGAACCCTCAAATCCTTTACAGCGAAAGACGGTGCCATCATGACCTCTATTTATACCTGCAGTTGCCATGGTGACCATGTTAACAGCTGTGACACCAGCCATTTAAGGGTTTAAAAATTTAGTTGAGAGCTGACATAGGTACACTGGCAACCTTGACAGTTTTCTGTTGAGTGTAACTGTTTTTGGGGAATTTAATTCTGATTCAGTGCTTTCGAAATGCATTTAGCTGATTTAGGCTGAAAATGCAGTGCTTGTGAGCAAATAGTATCCAAAGCAGTTATAGAACTTGTAAAGCACCAGGTCACATCAGTGTTTTGACACATATAAACGTAAATACGTGTCGGGTGCGTATTTTAGGGCCATTAATCACTGATAATACTGTGCATACAGTAAAATGTGGTTTCACATACACCAACACACACTTTTAATTTGCACATATGCAATGAGCGATAAAAGCTTTTAAATAGTCGCTTATGGCTTAGGTATCGTAGTTTTTTGCGGTTTCGCGGGCACGCACAATTTTAAGGCTTGACATGTTTGGTGTCTATTTACCTGCACCCCTTACCAGTATAGGATGCTCCTTGTAATCCTGGTGGGTGCTCGTAGTGAATGACAGTACTCCATTAAAAAAATTACTTTTTGTTTATTTCACCTAAATGGTGTGCTGGTGACATCCTTTTGCAAACTTAGTTACCCAACGTAACCCCATCTTTCATATTTTACAAAAAAACTGGGTAATAATAAATGTGTCATAATTTAATATGGTGGAACAGTTTCTTTTTTCAAAATTTTTGGTAATTTTTCCTTAATATAGTAAAAAATAAAAACCCAGTGGTGATTAAATACCAGCAAAAGAAAGTTCTATCTGTCCCCAAAAAAAGGTATAAAATTAATTTCAGTACTGCATTGCATGACTGAATAAATGTCAGTCAAAGTACTGCAGCGCTGAATACTGAAAAATGGCCTGGCCAGGAAGGGGGTTTAACACCATGGACTTCAAGTGGTTAAATAAATACTTCCCCCACACACATAACATATACATGTAACAGTGCACATGTGCTGCGGAGCGTTGTTAGAGCACATACCAGTGGTTGGTTTTTTAAATTATGTTCTAAATATTTTTATTAGTTTTTATTTAGTTTTTATTTTAAAAAACATCACAAAACACCACTTAAATAGATTCTATAACATTAGTGCTCTTATATCATGCGGCAATATACTGTATATACAATCTCTTTACTACTACTTTCTGTTCTCCATTTTTATATTTGTGTGGGTTTCCATACCAAAAGACAGACAAAAAAAGGAACGTTCCCTGGGGTGGAATGGGCCTAGAGAGCAAAATATTTGCCTAAAGCCCATAATGCCTAAAACCCTAATAAAGAACAATCAAGCGTTGAAGGCATAACATTTTTGATCCAAGGTAGCAATACCCTTTGAAACTTATGCACAGTATTTTTGGAGATTGCTAAAAGCTTTTCATTGATCAGATACCAAGAAATCTTATTTTTAACTTGCTGCAATGTAAGGATTGCAGCTTTCCAAAACCCTGCTACAGTCTGCTTAGTAGCAGTGAACATAAAAGTAATTAATTTAAATTGACATGGGGTACAACTCCTAGGTTTCAAATTCAGTAAGGCTTCAGATGAGTATTTCCTAAAGCTGGCTATACACTAGTAGATTTCCAAATGAACATTCGTAAGAAAGATATTTCTTTACCACCCAATAATGCCATCAGACACTTGACAGAAATTTCATTTGATTCCAATGTTTGATTATGGAATACATGGAGTTTTCCAAATGAAAACTACATTCACTGATGGAATTTTGTTCATTCGAGAAACATTTTCCATCCTGCTATTTCAATTTTTTTTAAACAACTGTTGAAATTTATCATGGATTTGACCCCATCAACTGATAGAAAGTCGAAAGAAAGTTCTTTTATATGAAAGTTCTTTTGAAAATCTAAGCAGTGTACGGCCAGTTTAAGTCTTCTACCCAATACTGTTATAGACTAATCTAAAGTGTCTAATCTATGGGCAGTCCCACAACATATACAACAGGATTTCTATTCTGGTACATCCTCAAAAGCAATGCGGGGAAATTCTCAGATAAAATGTTGCCATTCTCTGGGGGACCATGTACCAGAGCATAAACACTTTATAATTTTCTTCTACTGTAATTGCATTCATTGAACAATGAGAAATGGTATCCACTATCTGAGACCAGTTCCTATCCCCCAAATGTCCCCCAAGGTCCCTTTCCCATTGAACCGTAGGAGAAGGGCATTGACTCTCCTACGATGAGTAGATAAGCAAAATCGCTCTCCTTCCCATGTGATTACAGTAGCATCTGTTCTTAAAACCAGTTAAACCCCCAGCTGCATTAGAGCTTGAAACCATAGAATTAACAAAATGTGTTTTTTACAGTTACTTAAGAATTTCCAATGATGAAAGCTCATACTTTCTTTGCAAAATTTCAAAAGACAAAATACCTGAAGAAGACAGAAAATTGTGTAAGGCCTAACTTGGACCATTGTTGAAACCTTCCGGGCTTCTCAAAGCCTGGCAGAAGCAGTAGATTTCTTACAATAGTCACCAAAGGAGAGAAGGGCGACATTAAAGGAGAACTATGGGGTCAGTGTTTTTCCACATAGTTCTCCTTAGGGTAACGGGAGGACACAAACTAGCGTCCTCCCGTTACACTAAGCTCAGTATACCACGAGCTACAGCTCGCGGTATACTGAGACGCCGGAGCGGATCCCGACTTAGATGACGGGATCCGCCCAGCTGCGTGAGTGACAGCTGGCTTTGCCTATCTAGAGGCAGAGCCAGCTGCACCCGCCCCCTCCCCCGTCCGTTCCGCCAGTCAACGCTGTCAGATCGGAGCGGGGAGAGGGGAATCCATCCCCTCCCTCTGTCACGGCAGAGAGCCGTGACAGGATCGAGAGGCGAGCGAACCCAGTATGTGTTCGCTCACCTCCCGATCTACTGAGCCGACCTGTGACAGTCTCATTGTCACTGGTCGGCTAGAACTATGAGGTGAGTGAAAAGCACTCAACTCATAGTTCTCCTTTAATTTCCCCAAAAGTTTGATAGCATCCCATGTTTTAAGAGAATGCTTAAGCATTGGATTAAGAATATGTTTACGCTAGCTTCCATACTGACAAGAAGAGCAAGCTGTGTGAGACCTGCAGTTGTGATCCATATCAGGTAAAAGCTTATAACTAATTTTCTTCTGTTGCATTAGCCAGAGAGGAAACATGTGTGAGGCGCAGAACCTTCAATTTGTTGTCATCAGAGATATAGTGATCCAAGTCATCCTTCCATTTAAAGCCCATTTCCACCTTTGCAGAGGTATTTTGTTTTAAACTATATGCCAGCAATGAACACCAAGTGTACATGAAGCAGGCATATGCAATTGATATAAATGAAAGAAGAAACTTTTTTGTTAACTTTCCTTTTCATGTTCTCATGGAAATGCCTCTGTGTTTTGTAAGCTCTTTTTGAACTCTCATTCATTAGTATTCATAGTGGCACCCCCTTCCCCCTCCGGACAATGTATTTTGTGCAAAGGCAAAGCTGGTGTTTACTGATCATGTTACAATGAATAAAGGGAGAGGAAGAGCTGTTTACAGCCTAATTGCAATCTGACCCTAGTTTCCCCGTGGAGGATATTTAGAATTTTTAGAGTTCAGTCCTCATAAAACCTTCATTAAAAAAATGAGGAAAGCCTTAAATGAGTCATGAAAATATGAACATATATACCAATATCACTGCACCTGTGGATTACCACAATAAATGTTAATTACTTACAAAGGTGGAAATGGACTTTAAACAGGAAATAAATGTATCAAAGTTTATTGTTTTTCAAATATTGATTTGGACCTACAAAATGAGTAGTGCCATCTTTTTATTCTACTGGTCCTGTGCTTCAGAAAATGTATAGTTTGGGGGGTGTCTTTTACAAACAACTATTCCTCCGCTAATTTCCATTACATATACTGTAGGGCAGGTTACATAGTTACATAGTTACATAGTATTTGAGGTTGAATAAAGAGATTAGTCCATCAAGTCCAACCTATTAGGATCTCATTCTAGGAGTACCTGTACCCCTGTATATTACCTGTACCCCTGTATATTACGGTCCCTTAAGAAATCGTCCAAAAGTTTCTTGAACAATTCCACATTATTTGCTGAAATCACCGCCTGTGGCAGTGAGTTCCAGACCCTAACTGATCTTACTGTGAAGAACCCCCTTCGCCCCTTGTGCTGGAATTTTTTTTCCACCAATTTTAGGTGATGGCCTCTAGTTTTTGTAACGGAGTTAATTTTAAACAGTTTATCGCTAATGTTGCTACCACCATTGAACATTTTGTACATGGAAATCATATCCCCCCTTAATCTCCTCACCTCTAATGTGAACATGTTTAAATTTAGTAGCCTTGTCT
>NW_017306309.1:326212-338450 GCF_000935625.1 Nanorana parkeri
GAGTGTATACTGAGGAGAAAAAAGCGTTCAGCGCCTCGGCCCTCTCCTTGTCGTTTGTGACTAGCTTCCCGCTTCCATCCTTTATTGGGCCTATCTGCTCCTTTCTCACCTTTTTACTGTTAATATATTGGTAAAATTTTTTGGGGTTCTTTTTACTATCTGCGGCGATATGCTTTTCAAAGGTGTTTCGTATTTCGCAGCTGGGAAGGATAAAACACATTTGAGAGTTTAGTACAGTGCACAGAAGTTATAAGGACACTGGATTTCTTTCAAGATCCACATGTATGTTTCTGTTCTTGGAGAAAATATATTTAGCCAGGGAAAAAAGAAAAGTAATGCAGCCACCATATCTAAAAACAGGTAAGTTGCAATACATTACATTTTTGGGCTTAGATAAACTTGAGTAGATTACTGTAATTTAGTGGAGGTCAAAGGTAGAAACCACTGAGCACTGCCGGGGACACACAAGATTGACATTCCTGAAAGTGTCAGTTTCTACATAGACTTCAAGAGATAATGCAATGCAATGCAGTGATGTTCAGTGGTGTGGGCAGGAGGAAATATATTTACTTCTTTTGCATCTTTACAGGTAACAGCTTTTTTAAAATTTAATCTAAGCAACAGAGTCACTTAAGAACTTACTATAGTAGACATGAAAATAAAAAAAGACTATGGGGTCTATTCACAAAACTGCTGTAGGCAGCCAAATGAATAACTGACCCGAAGTGAAGTGAGCCAAACGCTGTCTAGCTATTCACTTCAGGCCTGTACGGCTGATTTCAGCCGTATATCGGCTGAAATCAGCCGTACATCGGGTGGCTTTGGCTGGCTCTGGTTTGGCCGAACATTACTTGCATTACTTTGTTTTGAGTAATTTATTTATTATAGGTATTCATATAGTGCTGACATAGTATGACATAAGACAATACACCTACTAGCATGTCTTTGAAATGTTGGAGGAAACCCATACAAGCACAGGGAGAACATGCAAATTCCATGCAGATAGTGTTCTGGCTGGGATTCAAACAAATGACCTCAATGCTGTAAGCCAGAAATGCTCAACACTAAGCCACTGAAAATATTATTCTATGAAACGGCTTGTAAAAACTTTAGGGTAAAACTATGAATAAAAGTAAAACCTGCAAACAAAGAAGTTCCAAAATGTCTAACAGTTGTTATGTTTTAGATTCCAAAATAGCCCAGCTCTGTGCTGTGATATCAGTTCTCAAAATAAACTTCTTTATATAGAGGTGAAAATGAATCCAGCTTCTGCCTCCCACTGTCTTTTTGTGTCAGTGACAAAGGTTGACACTGTCTGAGAACAAAAATAATAGTCAATTAAATGTTTTATTTTAAGTAACACTCATTTGTAGCCAAGAAAATTAACATTATTTTCGATTTACAACTCAAATTAACCAAAAAAATCTAGAATAACATCTGTGTTGTGATATCAGACAAAAAACAAACAAACATAGATATTACACAGTATCCAAAAATCCAGATATTGTTAAATTTGGACCCATTTTCAAGAATTCAGATTGGGAATTCCAAACCTAGGTTTTTTTTGGTGGTTTGGGTTTCCAGTTGGCTGGGAGTCTTGTGTCCTTGATAAGACCAATCAAAGATGCTATAAAATGTTCCAATCCTCACCGGTGTAAGGGCCAGTTTGCACCATCTGCTTTTGGGCTGTACTGGGTGTTTTTTCCAGGCGTGCAGTACTTTTTTAAGCACATCACAGTGTAACGCAGTACAACCGCATCACAACTTGGTGAGCCCATAGAACTGAAGGAAAGGTCACTTGAGACATATCAATAAAGTTTAGATAAAAGAATCTGCGCTCTTGGAAAGATAAGGCTAAAAAGTTAGAATACTAATCCTAAAGCTGCTATGAATTGGTAAAATATGATGTGCAAGTGATAACACAGCGCTAAAGGTGGATTCCGTAAAAAAGTAGGTTAAAATATAAATTAATATATTGCCTTGTTCTGAAGGTATATATATATATATATATATACCTTCAGAACAAGGCAATATATTAATTTATATTTTAACCTACTTTTTTACGGAATCCACCTTTAGCGCTGTGTTATCACTTGCATATCAATAAAGTTCTCACAAAAAAAACAGTGCTATGTGGCTCAATCAAGTACATCAGCATTGTCCGGGGACACGCACAACAGCAGCCGTGTGGTAGAGCACGGCTGCTGTTTTGAACATACTATAAAGGGAGCCTCCTTCCTCACTGTGGCTGAGGAAGAAGACAGTGTAGAGAGGGAGATTGTTACTGATCATAGGGAAAGTGTGGTAGAGTTAGAATAGAGGCAGTATAGACCAAGATTGTTGCTGATTGTAGGGAAAGCCTGCTGGAGATAGAGTGGAGGCAGTTCTGGGAGAGATTGTTGCTGATTGCAGGGAAAGTCTGGTGAAAATAGAGTGAAGATACCATAGAGGGAGATTGTTGCTGATTGTAGGGAAAGTATACTAGGGATAGAATGCAGACAGTGTAGGGAGACATAGTTGATGATTTTAGTAAAAGCTTGCTGGAAATAGAGCAAAGGCTCTTTGTGTTTCAGAATTTGCAAATTGGAAGCCCCATTGAAATCAATAGAAATTCAAACCAGGCCCCAGAAAGTGTGCTTTACAGAGCAGCAAATAATGCAAAACTCTGGGAAGGGGAAGTACAACAGTCTGAGACACTTCCCTACCACAAATTCTACTAGGGATACTATTATACAGGGGTAGGATCTGGTAGCATTGGAAGTCAAGCCAAGGGTGCTCAGTGAACCGCAAAAGCAGATATAAACCATAAATCGCTTTGAAGCAGTATTTGATCCATTTCTTTCAGAAGCATTTTGGGAATATAAACTGCAAAAATAACAATGAAATTCAGAATCAACTTGGGACATCTAAATGTATAAATTCAGTCCAAAACTAACCTATTCTGAATTTTGAAATCAATTCTACCTATAATAATTTATTTGTGTTTAAATATTCTCTCTCTTAATTCCCAAACCTGGAACAAATTAAAAAATCCAGACATTTTCTAGGGGCCATTCTCATTCACACAATTTTTTCCCTACACACAAAGTCAGTTTTGTTAGCAATCTGATTAATGTGAATTCATTATTATAATTTTCAAATGGTATACTATGCTACATTTCAATTTATTGCACCTAATAACCCTTTACTCTTCCATTATTCACTAAACTTCCCACACACATCTATTAATTCTGCCTAATCTAGATGCAAAAGAGAAAGAAAGGACCCCTGGGATGATGATGCTTTGGCAGTAATCTTTCAGGTTATCCAGTGTGTTTTTGTTTTAGAACCTGGTTCTTGAATATCTTGAAATTACTTGGAGGGCAAACTATTCCATCTTTCCTCCAATTCAGCTATTGGGATCAGACAGGCAAGAATGCAGCAGTACATGGCAAGATTTAACCTTTTCTCTGCCTGAGCTATTTTTTTTTTTTCATTTTGTGAACACATACTAAAATACACATTTTTGTATATGAAAACACACTTAAAACTGCAAGACATATATATTATCTGAAAGCACAGACCCTGTACAATAAAATAGTGGCAGTTGCAATTTTCTTTGTCACACTAAATTTGTACAAATTGTATACATTTTATCTGAATAACATACATTCAAATTAATTCTAGTGCATACAAACACAATATAACACCTATTTGTTTTAATAAAATATAAAAGAAGAGCTTGTGTTGAATAAACAGATACCAAACATGGCAAGCATCAAAATTGTGCGCCCACCTGAAATTAAAAAAACTATGATACCCAAAATTGTCCATGGGCAACATTTAAAAATCCTTACAGGCTGTCAATTTAGAAATAACAGTGAATGGTGGCCGTAGAACTGTTGCTCTCACTCTGGTGTGTGTGGCAATACCTAATATGTGTGGATCAATGGTAGTGTTTGTACGCTTGTACACTGGTAAATTTTTAAACATGTTGTCCTTTTTCATTCAAAATTAACATTACTGTTATCACAAGGGGGCTAAAAAGTAAAGTAAAATGAAATTTATAATAAAATAACATGCATTATTGTACTTGAACTGTTAGGTGAATGAATTTAAAGCAATCCTAACTGGTAATGTAACTCATCTGTGCTGGATTATATTTGTTTTTACCCTTTTCCTAGCCATCTGCTTGCACCCGTTTATCACCACCATGTTCCCCTGTCACTGTCATCAATAGCAGCAACATGAAAATTTACTTATTTTAAGTTTTGACTCTTTCATTTGGACTCCTGCTTAGTCCAAATGATCCTCCTCCAGCATTATCACGGTTAGTGAAATAACTTTCTATTCTCGTTTAAATCTTAATAACTTTATCAATATTATCTTGTATAATCCTTGTCAGTTCCAATCTAAGGATGCAGATTTTTCTATATATTTACTTTTTGCTATGATTGTATTAGGCACTTGAATTGTACTTTTTTCATTCCAGAGAATTTTATGATGGGGAATGAGTCTAAATTTATGCACAATACAGAATACTTTCTGACAGTAAACATGGTAGTTAATAGTTATCCTTAGGCTGAATTTATACTTTTACATTATGTAAATTGGGGCTCATTTGTGATGATCGGCAAAACAATTGCTTTCCAAACGTATTTTGCAAATACTTCTTTATCTCCAGTTTTGTATAAGAGTGAATTTTTAGTCGTTTTGAGACTGAAGTGTGAAAAAGTCATGAAAGGTCGATTGTTAGATAAAAAGGAAACATTTTTGAATAAAGTTTTCTTCTTTATCTTCCCTCCACTGAACTTTGCAGGTTCAGGAAATGACATCATCAAATAAAAAAATAAAGAGTATATTTGTGAAATATGGAAAACAGATTTTGAGTTTTTCCCAATTATTCTCAACTTTGCCAAGCTATGGAAAAATTTAGTATAGAGAGTCCAAGAACAGCTTAAATAGACAATGCTGTCAGAATAAAAATAAATAGGTTACCTAAAATTCTAACAGATACTATTGAAAGGGGGACTATTATATTATGAAACCTATTATAAAACTATCCATAAGAAAACTACCAATTTTCTTGGTTAAAGCTGGTCAATAGTAATATATCCCCTTTCAACAGCATAATATTTTACAACCGAGTCTCCTACCTTCACTGTGAAAATCCCTAAATATTATCTACAGTATATGTCATATCTTTAATCTACCGGAACATTCAGAGTTTTTTTCACAGAGGTTATACCTAGTATGGGCTGTATAAACTCTGTGATCAATTAAGACCTTTGGAGCAGGAAACATATAACAGTCTATCAGCAACTGCTAAACATACTGAAACCAGCCAAGTATGCTAAGAATAGAAGCTCCATCCAATATGCCCTTTGGCATCTGACAGGTGCTTTAGGTGTGGCTGGGCATTTGCTCTTCAGCACCACTGGTCCTGAATATAGTATGGGAAGAGGAGGGGGGAAAAGTTATATGCAATATTCCTGCCCATAGTGAAGATGTGGAGACCTCTTTCCCATTCATCTGCAAAACAAGCAAAACACATTAAATCAAATGACCACCATTTAAAAAAATCTATTTTACGTAAACAAAATCCACCCATTTCTGTAATTGATGAAAGTAGATAAGAAAGGAACTATTGTCTTGTTTTGTCATTGCTTAAAGCTAAACTCTGGGCTTGATAAAAAGTTATCTTTTCAGTGGGTTCCCCTCTGCACTGCAAAGGTTAAATGCTTGTTTTGTCTAGGGGATGAATTTTAAAAAATGACTTATTTTAATATTTATTTAGAAATATTTTGTTTCAATTATTTTACTTATTTATTGCTCCTCTGGCAGCCTACACTCTCCCTTGCTCTCTAATACGCTCTTAACACTGGTCCTACATTGTACATGATGATGTTGGAGAGCTGCAACCCATTGGGCAATGAAGAGGAGTGGCTTCAGGGGACTGGTCTTTGAGATTGGTATTTCACCTTATTTCTCTACCCGTAGACAAAACAAGCATTTAACCCTTGTGGAGGGGGCCCACTGCAATGTTATCTTGTTCTCCAGAACAGAGTTCAGCTTTAAGTCAGGCTCTCCTATTTAAAAGAGTTGAATTTAAATAAGCCCAGAGTTGTAGTGTCTAGAATGGTATCTAAAACTCCTCACATCTCCATACTCGGTCTTTCAGCTTTCGTAATTAAACTGAGCATAGAGAGTTGTTCTAATAACTGGATCATGGGATTCTAGTGGATTCTTCAGGGTAGATTAGATGCATATACCATATCCCCCAATTACCGATTCCAATTTATGAGGGCATCATTGTAGATGAGCCAATGACCATTTGCACCAAAAGCTTTTGGTATACCGTGTAAGCCTTTTAGGTGCTGAATGGTTAATTTTTCAGATTGTAAAAGAAAGTCCAAAAATAATATACAATGATGCCAGATTAGCCATGTATCAGACTAAAATCCCAGATATCCATTGGCTATGAATAAGCCCAGTTCTAATTACCATGTTCACTTAAATCTCTCTACATGAAAAATATGAAATACTTGATATTGCTAAAAGCAAAAGTCGTAGTACCCAGACCAAATATTTTCAGTTATTTTGATTGTCTTTTCACAAAATATGTCTTAAATATTTCCATAGTAGGTTTTGCACAGTCTAGTAGGTTTTGCGCAGTCTGAGTTTTGTCTACTGAAAAACTACTTTTATTATAAAGTAAATGAACTACAGTTACTTCATCCCATAATTAACAGATGGCCTAGCCTGACTTTCTGCTCAAACAGTTAAGTAGATATAGTGTAAAAGTGCTTCAGGCAAATGTGTAGTTTTGTGGCCTGACCTCCTTCTTCTTTACACATTCTTTCTTTTTTGTAAATGAAAGATAACATTTCAGAGGCTGAAGAATATGAACAGAATCATGCAATGTACAATGACCACTACAGAACAAGTTACAAATAAAAACAACATACCAAAAACCCAAGAACTGTATGAAGCCAAATGCCTATTCCATGATGCAAAATGAATATGACTATAACAAACAACAGCAAAGGTGTTCAAGAATGTAGCAGTAACATAGAGTATTGTGTTGATTAATTGCTTGAGGGATAAGGTTATGAGCATCCCACCTTTTGCTGTTTTTCCATTTCTCTAACAGACAAAAAATGGGGGGGAAAAAATAGAAAATAGGGACAGAGAGAATAGAAACAAGACACAAAAAATGGATGACATTATAGAGTAAAAGTACAGTGGATTGAGAAACAGGAGAGGAAAAAAAGAAGACACTAAGGGAGGATTGGGGGCATCGGGAGGTGGAAGGATTATTGCATTCACCAACAAGTTCTATCAAATGATATGTAAGAATAGCCTGTTCTCAAAGTTATCCTAGATACTGACAATCTTCTGTGTCAATGCATTTTTTTTAGAAAGAGCGTTGCAATACCAGTACATCCAAACTATTAATGCCATGGTTTGTGTTAATTACACTTCATTTTGAGGAAATAATGTCTTTTATCTGCTTTATATAATTTACTCTAGTGGACCACAGGGCCACAAATCAGATACATACTTGCTTCTGTTGAACCGCATACAAGAGTGAGCTGCACTGATCAAGTGAACCAGCACAGACCACTCATATTATTCCACTAGTATTGAATTAAACAGTATAAAATTAAAGAGTTTTCATCTGGTATAAATGATAAGGGGAGACCATATTTTATTGGAACAGAGATAAATATCTGAAAGAGTAATCTCCCTGGATTAGAGTCTATCACTATTTCTAGTTTCCTGTGCTGTATAAATAAGTGATTGATGCATTAGAATTTTTTTTGTGTCTGGAAATAAAAAGTATAGACTTTAAAGGAATGGTCATGGATGCTAGACATCTACAAAGCCAATTCCAAAAAAGTTGTGGCGTTGTGTAAAATCTACCTAAAAACAGAATACATAGTTCACAATAGAAGATATAAAACAAATGTTTAAACTGGGAACATATACCATTTTAAGAAAAAAATAAGGTAATTTTGAAGTTGATGGCAGCAATGCATCTCAAAAAAGTTGGGACAGGGCCATGCTTACCACAGTGTAGCATCCCCTCTTTTAACAACACTGTAAACGTCTGTGAACTGAGGAGATGTGGTTTAGCATTGTCCTGCTGAAATATAAAATGCCTTCCCTGAAAAAGACGTTGTCTGGATGGGAGCATATGCTGCTATAAAACTGTATATATCTTTCAGCATTGATGGTACCTTTCCAGATGTGCAAACTGCCCATTCCATACCCACTAATGCACCTCCACACTATCAGAGATGAAGGATTTTGAAATGAGTACTGATAACAAGCCAGAAGTTCCCTCTTCTCTATAATCCAGTGGATGCAGCGCCCATGATTGCCAAAAAGAATGCCACATTTTGATTTGTCTGACCACAGAACAGTTTTCCACGTTGCAACAGACCATTGTAAATGAGCTTTGGCCCAGAGAAGATGGCAACATTTCTGGATCATGTTCAGATATGGCTTCTTCTTTGCATGATAGAGATTTCACTTGCATTTTTGGGTGGCACGGCGAACTGTGTTCACAGACAGTGATTTTTGGAAGTATTCCTGAGCCCATGCAGTGATGTCAATCACAGAATTATGCCTGTTTTTAATGCAGTGCCATCTGAGGGCCCGAAGATCATTGGGCATCCAATATTGTGTTTTAACCTTGTCCCTTGCTCACACAGATTTCTTCAGATTCTTTTGATGATATTATGTGCTGTAGATGATATATTTAAAGTCTTTGTAATTTTATGGCAAGGAACATTTTTCTGAAGCTTTTTAGATGCAGCTTTTCAAAGATTGGTGAACCTCAGCCCATCTTTACTTCTGACGCACTCTGACTCTCTATTTTTATACCCAATCATGTTAATGACCTGTTGCCAATTAACCTAATAAGTTGGAAAATGTTCTTCCAGCTCTTCCTTGTTAGTGCCACTTACTTTACCAGCTTTTTGTTGCCCTGTCCCAACTTTTCTGAGACTTCATGCTGTCATCAATTTAAAAATGACATTATTTTTTTTCTTAAAATTGTACATTTTCTCAGTTTACAATTTAATATGTTTTCTATTTTCTAGTGTGAATAAAATATGGGTTTATGAGATTTGCAAATCATCGCATTCTGTTTTTATGTCGATTTTACACAATGTCCCAACTTTTTTGGAATTGGGGTTGTATAAACTGGAGTAGATGAAAACTTTCATTATGCTTTTTGCAATGTATGGAGCATGCCTAAATGAGGGTTGATGTTGATATCACCTCCTAATGGAAGTGTTTCTTCAGTGAAGTACTGCAAGGTTTCTAAAGCTAATTATAAGAAGTTTTTTTGGTTTTAGGGGTAGATACACGGTAGTTAGAGTGATTTTGTGCCATTTTGCCATTTATGAATAAGGAGTGGCCACCTATTACTCAGTAATAACCTGCAATTACAAATACAGTATGTTCTATGTTATAGCGCCACATATATCAGGTAGCCAACGTTTCGAGGCCACACAGGGTCCCTTCATCAGGGTGACAGTGACATATATGTCACTGTCACCCTGATGAAGGGACCCTGCGTGGCCCCGAAAAGTTGGCTATCTGATATATGTGACGCTATACATCAATAAATGTATACAAAGATTTGAAAACTATATCTTTCGAGTGCTGGTGAGCTACTACATTCTCAAGCTTGAGGTGGGGTGCACTGGGGGTATGGTCGCAAGGGAGCTCCATCCATACATGCATTGCTTACAGCTCTCTCACGTGCCCTGTTAGAGGTACCTGGACCGGAAACATTCTGGCTCCCAGCACCTCTACAGGGTGTGCAAGGGAGCTGTACTAGCAATGCACATATGGATTGAGCTCCATCACAGCAGCCGACACTGTTCCTCAGGATGAGGATCGACTCCAGTTCTCGTAAGGTAGGGAGACTAGGTGGATCTTAAAAAAAAAGAAAAACAATTTTTGTTGGTGTGTAAGTGTGTGTTTGTGTGAATGTCTGTAAGTGTGTGAAATTGTGTCTGTGGTTGTGTGCATTTGTCAGTGTTTTTCATTCACACTAGTACAGTGTGTTAATCACACAGTGCCATGAGATTAATGCACTGTACCACACAATTGCACCTACTGGATATTCTGGGGCAGTAGGTGTGTTGCCATTATTTTGAATGGCACCCCAAACACACCTCCCGCCCACAGTTCGATTGCCCACACCGGAACACACAGTACTGCAATGCCGTACGTTCCAGTGTGGTGTAACTTGGGCTGCGACCTAATGACGCAGGATAAATGTGGGTCCTGAGGTTACACAGGTTGAGAGCCACTGCTCTAAGGAACATGTTGGTGTCTCATGTATCCTAAATAAAATTAGTCAGTTGTGTAGTTTTTATTTTAGTTGATGGTGGTAGTACAAGGAACACAATGAGGACAAAGATGGCCACGCATTTTATAACATGCATTATTAAGTTCATGTAAAACATCAAGGATGTATTAATAAAGAGAACAGCTTCCTATATATTTTTCTTCCTGATATTTTTAGGGGACTTCAAATGATCATGACAGGCCATGACTAAGGGACCTGACACTTTAAAGTGAACTGATCAGGACAGTAATCACAACAGCAATATGTTGCTGACTTGTTATTAAAGCTGCAAGTTCCAAGGCTTCCATTTGCATTCTTAGTTCACTACTTGGTGAATCACTTACCTGATTGTGCATATCATCTGGCGCTTCAGGGACTTTATGCTTGTCAGTGGTTAATCATCTTGTCTTGTACAAGGCAAGGAATAGAAAATAAGTCCTAAATTATGCACCTCATTTCTGTCTTAACCCCTTCCTGACCAATGACAGGATTATTCCGTCACAGTGTTTCAGTTCATTAACGACCGGTGACAGAATAATCCTGTTATGCGGTACAATGAACGCTGGTCAATGAAGGGACCATTGCTCATTGAGTTACTGATGTTGCTGGGTCCCTCAGGGTCTGAGGCTGACCCTTAACAGCAGATCAGGTGGACACATCACTAAGATCACAGCAATAGCTGATCACTGTGATCACAGAGTTGTGACAGCCATTAAACCAGAATACAGCTCACTGTGTTGTGGAGTTGCAATCCTGATCAGTGTGTTACAAACTGATACAAAGTATCTCTGAGGAGAATACTGTATTCTTCTCAGAGATACTGAGTATCAATGCCTCTGTAAATAGAAAATTACCCCTTGGTACACTCTAGTTTTAAAAAATACAATATAAAAATAAAACAAATAAAGTTTTTAACTTTTTTTTTAAATTAAAAAAAGGAAAAAAGTTAAAGTTAAAAAAAGTTTAATAAACAAACTATAAGAAAATAGTGTGAAGAAGTGTGTTGCGGACAAATGTTCTTCTAACAATAATATAGGGGTTTCCTTACAATAATATTTAAGAATAGATTGTACAAAAGGCTTTGTTATAAACTTCCAAATCCTTTCTGTGCACAAACCGGTATACTTGTGCCAGTTTAAAAAAATAAATGTACCCTATATTTTGTTTTGGCTACATGAAAGCACCAATATTGTAGACCTGGGTATGCAGTATAGGTATTGTACAGCTCTATTGATAGCAGCTGAACCTGATGGATTACATTGGAGACATGAAGGCACAACTCTTGGTTTACCAGCTTTCTCATGGGGATTCATCCAGTAAAGAGAAACAAAAAGATTATAAGTGGAGAAGAAAAATAATGATTCTTGATGACTGGAAATATTCACTGTTTCTGTGAAATCACATGGCTATTACAGAGCTTTGTTAACGGACTAGATGATATAATGAATGTGAGTGAGTTTTGCATAAAAGCAGAAGTGGTACAAGGCCAGTGGATGCCAGGCTCAAAAGGGGAATAAATTTCACACTCAAGAGAAATGTATGTGCAATACCTGACACAGGGAGAGCATGGTACACTTTTAATTTTACAAAGCAAAAGCTGAGTGCCAGGCAGATATAAAGGACACATACTGTATTAATGCAGCCCTGTATTCACTAATGTATCATGAACTGTTTTTTTTAAACTGCAACCAGTGTAAGTACCTTAATCTGACCTGTTATCAACCTCATGCATCTTTCTTTACAACTGAGACTGGGAGAGGCACAAACAGGACTGTAAGCAAGTCAGGTGTGTGCTGCATGTAAATGTGTTCACAAGGAACACATCTCTCTCTCTCTATATATATATATTCTCTCTCTCTCTCTCTCTCTCTCTCTCTATATATATAT
>NW_017306309.1:338464-355424 GCF_000935625.1 Nanorana parkeri
TATATATATAATGATGTCAGCTGGCTCTGCCTCTTGATAGGCAGGGCCAGCTGTCACTTACGCAGCTGGGTGGATCTCGACAGTAATATTGGGATCCGTCGCGGCTGCGGAGGTCTCAGCTACAGCTCACGGTATACTGAGCTTTGGGTCATGGGAGGATGCTAGTTTATGTCCTCCCGTGAGTCTTAGGAGAATTATGGGGAAAAACACTTACCCCATAGTTCTCCTTTAAGGAGGAACAGAACAAACTTGCTGTAATATATTAATGCAATTGGAGGCCATTGTGTTAAAACACAACATGAGGGAGATAGGCAAAAGACTGGTGCCTGGCCTGTCTAGTTTAATCTCTGCATCAATGGGTTCTTGTTAAATTGTCTTTGGATGCTAAATTCTTCAATGTGCATGTTTCTAAACCAAGCACATGCTTCTAAACCAAACACAGACCTTTAATATTCTAACTCTGTCCTTATAACTTCCGTTTGTGTCCCTAACTCTGTCCTTCAGCCCTTAAAAGAACAACCATGTGTCCACTTATAATACAATGAGATTTACTAACACTAGTAAACACTTTGCAAATGCATTGTCTATCACTGTGTTACCTAATGATGATTTTATATTAGCTCTGAGTGAGAGGTTTATGTAAACACTTTCAACAACGACAATGATGAACTAAAATGATCTTTACTTATATTCCTCCACAGTAAAAAGAATCCAGCCACATACAGCTTGTCGCACTTAAAAACTCCTTTGTTCAGATTTGCACAGCTCAGGTCATTCTCACCCTTGGTCCACCCCTCTGATGTGAGTCACCCTATCTGGGGCTCAGTCTATGACTTGCTCTACGACTAGGGCCTGGGTAGGGCAAAATGCGTTAGAGGGGTGGACCAAGGGGAGGACTAAGTCTAGCTGTGCAAGTCTAAACAAAGTAGTTTTTCAGCGTGAAGTGGTGTGTGGCTGGATTCTTTTTACTGTGAAGGTGTGGAGATAAGAGTGTATGTGAGCTCAGCCAGCGGGCACCTGTTTTCCTTCCCTATTGTGTGGCTGTGAAGGAGAAGTGTTGCAACATGAATCTACCTTAACTTATATAATACATTTTGGTCTGTCAATGGTCTGTTAAATATTCCATTATATCTGTTTGATGAGTGCAAAAAAAATACCTGTTGATTCTGGCAGATAACCTTATAACCCCTCCCAGCTCAGTTACAGAGACGACGCATGGGAGAGGTTTCTACAGCTCTGTCCTTTTTCTGTTTTCCTTGTACAGAAGTGAGTGTTGTCACCCTAGGAAAAGAAGTGTATTACTGCATAATCTGCAGGTGAAAAGACAAGGACAAAGATCTTGAAAAAAAGAAAATCAATGCAACCACCACATCTAACAACTAGTAAGCTGCAATATATTACATTTTGCTTTTGGGTTTAGATATGCTTTATATATGACAACTAATTGTGAATGAGGAAGTGTGAAAGACACAGATAAAGAAATACAAAGAGGATGTTTATCTGTTAGTTTCATAAATTGCTAGCATTTTCTCAAATACTTTCATCAAATATATAAAAACATTACATTAAAAGCCAAGCTGTCTTATTAAATAAAACGCACATGTAATACAGCAATGACTAAGAATGAGAAAGTTTTGTTTGTTCCAATACTTTATTTTCCAGTGACCTTTCTAAATGACAGCAAATTTTCACTTAATGAATGGGGAATGGAAAGAGGAAAACATTAAGATATTTTGTCCTACTTTTTTGTTATGTGTTGCAAGTAATCAGCAGGTATATTTGTCATGCTGCTGTGCTGTCTTCTCCTCTCTGTAGTATCTGACATGCCGAATGAAGAACGTGATAGTGAAGATGAATGGGGAAAGCTATCGCTGCTGCTTTGGCTAATTTTCTTTTTAGAGGAAAAAATACACAATATTAGCTTTATAACATTGCGGAGGATTAAAAGCTGTAAGGAAAAAAAGAACAGCAGGCTGTTTGCTTTGCTTTGCTTTGCTTTTCTATAAGCAATAGCCAATACACTTTATATATCTTCCTTAGCAGACAGTCATTTATTTTGATTCTAATGCTTCTTTCTTAGTTAAGAGGAATGCTATTAATAACTGACAATTATTCCTTGATGCTCTCTAGATAAATTGCATTCTTTATGGCATTTTACTCCAATTCCTATACAATAGCAAGGCCATATGTGTTTACACAGAAGCTCAATGCAGGAATGTAGGGCACAGACAGTCTTTTTAACAGGTAGAAATTGTGAACGATCTTTGTTAAAGAATTCAGTAACCTGATGTTTTTCATCTAACATGGGATAATAGATTATAAAGAGCTCAAATACCTACAAAGGCTTAGTCTTCTACATCAACCATACACTGGGACAACTGGCAGCAAATAGGGCTCTTTTAACAAGGTTACCATTGCAAAAACAGTAAATTAGATTAGAGCAATATATGCCAAATGTTTTTAAGGAAATTAATACCTGATTGAAGTGTTAGCAGTTGTCTAGATGTGTTTAGGAATTTTTGTAAAACTGGTTTAAATTGGTTGGGAGTGTGACAGTAATATAGGGGTCTATTCACGAAGCTGCCGAAGGATCTGGCCGTAGCTTCGGCCGATCCTTCGGCTAGCTTCGGCCCCAGGACCCCTTCGGTTCAGTAGAACCGAAGGGGTGCTGTACATCGGCAGCTTCGTGAATAGACCCCATAGTCTTCTTTATTGTGAGATAATACTGTGACTCCTTTGAAATGTAATGGCTATTAGGGATGAGATTTACTTATCTCACTACAATACTGAAATTTCATTGAAATTAGCCTCTGATTTCTCTATGCAGTGACATTTGCTTGAAAAGGAAGATATATACAGAACATTCTACCTTTAAGAAGACTTTCCTATGTTGCTTTCTAAACTACCCCTAGCAACTAATGGATGAAAGGCCATCTCCCTCCCTTTATAAGCCAGGCTTGCTGCAGTTACTCCCTTCAGGGTTATAGTTAGTAGTTGTGATCCATATGTTAGAAAAAGCAGGGAGGGAGTATGTGAAAGTTAAAATGGACCTTCACTCCTTTTCGCTTTACATCAGCATGCTATGAAATCATTTTACATTCATTAGTGCTAACCAGGTAAAGCTGATATGTAAATATCACTATAAGAGTATTCACATACACCCCTAGATCTGAGGATTGTTGACAAAAGAAAGCAGTTCAATCAGAAATATCCATTTATTGGCAGGGTTACATATTTACAAATAACACACAAAACAGTATTATTTTACCCCTGAGCTTCACACCTGTTCATACTGCATTCCTTTGTGTCCCAGATAAAAAGGAAGAACATGGCTTGGTAACAAAACCTTATATTCCCTCCTTTCTGTCCAGTGGCTACCAAATGTACATAGGGAGCAACTTGATTGGATAATTTAAATGAGGTTGCTGTTTACCACCCGTGTGAGATGTGATAAGCAAACAAAACAATGCCCAGGCCTTTAAAGGAGCATTATGAGGTTAGCGTTTTTCACTCATAGTTAGAGCCGACCTGTGGCAAAGAAGCTGTCACAGGTCAGCTCTATTGATTGGGAAGTGGGCAGAAACTTGCAGCGATCTGCTCACTTCACGATCGTCTCCCTGCAGTGAGCGGTGACTGTCAGTCATCCCCGCAGGCATTCCCCCCCCTCCCCTCTCCAATCCTCAAGCACTGAGTGGAGGAATGAACGGGGAGGTGGTGGGCACAGCTGGCTCTGCCTCTAGATAGGCAGAGCCTGCTGTCACTCAGGCAGTCGGGTGGATCTCGACAGAACTATGGGAAAAAACATTTACCCCATAGTTCTCCTTTATATTAGAAAGACTCACAGAACACAATTGAGAAGCTGGAAGTTGCATTACATGCAAATAGATACAATACATTGTTTACATATATTCCCATATATCAAAATATCTAATGAAGATATTACACAAGCAAAACTTTACATGGTAACAATTAGTTGAATGAACATTCTTTGTTTTTACTTACTCCTTTTAACTACAGTTATTCCACTTCCAGGTTGAGTGAGGCACTGATGATGTCGGCCTGGCCTCACAGATGCATCCTGTTAAGACTACATCACCTGTGCCTTCCTAAACTGAAACTGAAAAGTCTTGCAAGATCTCGAGGTAAAGGCATTTTACCCTTACACGATGTGCAATGCCACCTGTTCCAGGAGGTGGACCCGAAGTCCCAGTAAGTAAAGGGAGATAGATTAATCTCCCCTTAATGAAAAAGGCCACCATAAAAAGAAAGGGGAGAAAAATATGGCATGCACAGAAAAAAAACCCTGAAATTATGTACAACTGTCTGTGTGTAAATTAACACTTCTAAATATTTTTACAGGTGTGTTGTGTCATTTTTAACCACTTGTCGTCCAAAGCATTTTCTTAATTTTTGCACACACATGATAAACTCTGAATTTTTAGCTAGAAAAAGGCTTAATACCCCCAAACAATTCTATATTTTCTGAAAGCAGAGGTCCAGTAGAATAAAAAGATGCACAGAAACAGAATATATTAGCAATTTTTGTGGTAAAATATAAAAGATCAGGTTACATTGTGTAAATATATACCAAACATGTCAAGCATTAAAATTGCATTCACCCTTGCAATAGAGAAAAAATATGGTACTCAAAAGTGTCCACAGGCGACATTTCAAAAGCCTTTACTTATCATGAGTTTAGAGTTAACAGCAAATTATAGACCTAGAATTATTGCTCTCATTATGACATTCGTAGCAATACCTATAATGTGTGTAGCAATAATTGTTTATGTACATGTGCATGCCGTACACGTGTGGTTTCATTCACATGCAGATGATGGGGGCCGCAGGGTTGGTTTTAATTTGTATTTTGTAAATAATTTTTTACTTCTTTATCACTTTTTTTTTTACTTAACTAACAAGCCCCTTTAAGAGCATATTTGTCCTTAAGCCTGAGAACAGGAGCATGCTGCAGGGCATGCAAATGAACCCGGGATGGCTTTCTGATAAGTACCTTACAATTGCACTAGGTCTATATATATAATTTGTCTTTCTATGGAGCTTTAAAGAAAGTAAATTGTTGAGAAACAGTTGAAAGCTGAGAAAGAGAATGACGGAAAAGAAAACCAAAAAAAGATGAAATGGCATGCAAATCATTGGCATTGCTCACTAAACCTGAGAATAACAAAACCATGCAAATTATTTTTTTTGTATTTATTGTATTAAACTTATTTTTTTATTATATTAAGATAAATATAGAAGATTTACAGTAAAATGTACAACTTTAAAATGTACAACACACTAATGTTAGTTTCTAATCCTTTCAATTCTATCCACCACTGTTGATACATCCTCTGTTTCTCATAACATTTTACTACATAATTTATAGGTCTAAGCTGCAGGGGGTATGGTGTTAGTTACACTTTTGCTCAAAGTCATGATGTAGCCAGACTGCTTCATTGTAACTAGTTATTTCTGAACTTCTATGTATGCTTTCTTCTATTTCTCTCCTCATGAGAGCCTCCAATCTCTCCATGGTGCCAGCTTCACTTGTCAGTTCCTGAGCACCTATTCTTAAACACAGATACACATCTGCCTTTTTTCTTTAGGGGCCCTCATTGCCTCTTTTCTTAACCCATTCCTTTCTGCAGTTTAACATTCTCAGGCGTGGTGCCCCTTGGTGAGGAAATATTCATCTATTTTTCATTTCAGAGCTAGTAGTGCATAACCGAATACACTCCTAGTTCTTAAACCATGTTATTAGTGACAGCTCCCAGTCTTTAGCAAATAGGAACCAACCAGTGTGGTTCCTAGTCATGTGATCACCATGACAGCCAATCATGGTGATCATGTGATGTTTGTCTACAAACAATTCAACTCCCACTGTCACCGATCATCTACAACACTGAAGACGTTGCCACACTATACTCAGTGTCAATTCAAAATATAACTAAACACATCAAGTCAACCTGGCGGTGGAATATACCAATCACCATTTAAAATAGCATAGTCAACAGAATACTTCTCCTGATTTCATGTTTCCATTCATCACTGCACAGCAATAGGGAGAAAACAAGCAGGCTCATAACCCTTTCCATTTTCATACTCATAGGTTGATTTAGTAAAGGCACATAGGCTGTTCACTTAGCAAGGGAATATGCAATTTGAAAGGGAATTTTTCCTTGCAAAGTGCACATTGTACGTGGTGCACTTAGCTTGGTAAATGTGGTAAAAATTCATTTTGTAAAAAATATCCAATCAAGTGCAAAGAACATAGAAAAACACTATTTCTCTTGCACATGATTCAATGATGGAAGCCAGCACAGCTTTATCTCATTTACTAAGCTAAGAGAAAATTCCTTGCTAAGAGCATGTTCCATTGCAAACTGAACATACAGTATTTGCCTTTAGTAAATCAACCCCTCAGTCTGCTACTCAAGTCTTGTTTACAAACAAACAAACAAACATTAAGGCTCTAATTGTAACTAAGGATGGGCTGCCTGTTCGAGTCGACCATAGGTTCGACTCGAACATTGCATGTTCTAGCGTTCGCCGAACGCCGAACATTATGGGATGTCCGCGGTCTGTTCGACCGCGGCACATCCCACAATGCACTGCACCGTCCGAAAACGGTAATTGGCTACAGTCCTGCACCTTACCGCAGGTCAGGTGCAAGACTGTGCCAATCAGGGCTCAGTACAAATGTAGAGCCATGATTGGGCAGAGTCACGATGACTCTGCCCAATCATGTCTCACAGCTAAGTCCCTGCAGCACACTATATAAGGCTGCTGACACCGCGGCCCCATGTAGTGTGCTGTAGGAGATAGAGAGAGAGGGTTCTAGTATAGTTAGTTACAGTCAGCAGATAGATAGAGAGTTATAGAGAGTTATAAATGTCATTTTTGCTTCAGCAGGTTCTATACATCATACAGATGTGCCACTTTACGGTCAGTGAAAGGGGACCCCCCAGGCACCATATTTAAAAGAATTTTTAATTTTTAATGTTTCATTTTAAGTGATGTTAAATCACTGCTCCTTTAAAAATTGTATTTTTTAAAAGTGTTTTTTTCATTGATACATGTCCCCCAGGGCAGTACCCGGATCCCCATACACTTTTTATTGCCAATAAATTGCATATAAGGCTTCAAAATGGGGACATTTACATTTCTGAGTTCTACCCCCATAGACTTGCATTGAGTTCTAAGTTCGAGTTAGAACTTTTTCCATGTTCGAAAGTTCGAGTTAGAACCGAACACGGGGGTGTTCGGCTCATCACTAATTGTAACTACACACAGAGTGAGGCACAGTGACAGCTGAAGGCTGAAACTGAGAGGTTGCAGCTTTCACAGTGCGTTGCAATGTGTGAAATAAATACATTTTAAAACAGTAAAAGAATATTAAAAACTTTTGAGTTAAAGATAACTAAAAATACTATTTTTAAAACCCTTATTGGTCATCTTATTATTAAAAACATCACCAGGACATTTATTACAAACTGGGTACTAAATAAAAGACTTGTGTGTCCTTAAACAAACCATAACATTTTTTAGGCAAACTAGTCACAGGGATACTGTCAAGTTAACTGGTGCATACTGACACTGCACAATTTTATTTGGGTATTTAGGCCAGATGATCCCTGGTCATAAAAGTATAAGTGAAGGCAAAGCTTTTTTTAGAGACTCTAATCTCTAATAGCCCTGAGGGTAAATCCAAACAGGAATAGAGGGGAAATATTCCAATGGAGACACTTGTTTCCATGACAACTATCTAAGAAGGGTTTTCTCTCATATCTTGTTGAGTCATCTCACTTTCTGTTGAGTCTTCAGGACAGAAAGAAAAGGGGAATCTCCTTAATGAGACACAGATAACAAAAAATGCAAGGCACTATTGGTTTCAACCCTTCCTTACTCTTTCCAAAATAGAAAACAAAAGTTTAATCTATGGTTATATGTTAAAAAAAAACTTTCTATCTGCTGAATCCATCCCCTTAAAGTGAATGGGTATGAAATAAGTATAGCAGGTAAAACAATTCAAATTAAAGGTGTTGTTCATTCCCTTTGGTTAAAAAGTTTGTATATTGAAGATTTATTGTTCTTCTTGTTAAAAAAATGTTCTTTTCTGTGGCCATCACGTAAACAAATGGCAACTGCACAAATCGATTTATAACTAACTTTTAAAGTAAGGTGCACTTGGAAGGGCTTTACATAGTAGAAAAGCAAAGGTTTTCCAGCACACTTACCAGCTAGCCTGCAAAAACATATTACACTGTCCAACTATTAGGGTTAAAAGAGAGTTTTTAGATGCACAACTTTTGCAAAATTTGTGGAAGCCACACTGATTTCTCAATGCCCCTCTATGTAGTGTGGTCCTAATTCTAATCTATGAGAGCCTCCATCTTGGAGCATATATAGCAAAGGATAAATTGCAGGCACACACATTTTTTTAAACTAACAGTGATCACCGTAGTGAAAAAGTGTTTTTTTACAGTTTTTTTGTCTATATATTGCACTTTTTTTTTATTTTTTACAAGACAATCTCACCTAAAGACAGCCTTGCTTGTCCTAAAAAAAATGTATACAATCTGGTCCATAAGGGGTGTACAGATGTGAGAGCTGAAATTGTTTACTTGCTGAATTCTTGTAAATTCTGAGTACTTTGGATTTCAATAATGCTTATTCAAAAATATTGCAGACATACTGAGTTCTTTGTTATTTTTGCCTCTGTACACTGCTTGTGTAAACTTTACAAATAAAAATTCATGTAATCCAAAGTAGAATAAGATCATACATTAACAGTAGTTAGACTTGGATATTTACATGTGCTAAAAGATTAATTTGCATGTAATGTTTTTCAAGTTTGGTGAGCCCTGTACATGAGGGGTAACTGAGTTTGAAATAATTATAATTGTCTGGATTAAATGCAAGTTTAAGTATGCATGCACCTTTTTGCCTTTAAAAAAAAATATTGCTTGATACGGTGTAATACTCTATGTATGGTTCTTTTACTGTTGAAAACACTACTGACTGGTTAATGTTTCATACACCTGTGAGTATTTTTCTTACCAAATGTCATATTGCTGTATTACATGACTTGACTTTAATAAAGAAATATTGAGATGAAACCAAAAAAATAAATATTATTACACATTCTAAAAATATTAAAAATTATATATTACACAAATATTGTAATTGTTTTTTTTCTGTAAATACAGATTGAACATGTTTCTATTACAGGACAGTCATTAGTCAGGTTGAAAGCAAATGGTTACAATAAATGGGAGAGTGAGTAGAACAATAGAACTTTGCTTGGATTGGAAACAGAGTCTATAGTTTGGAGAAGGCATTGAATGTCTCAGAAGTCTAAAATAATATGAGCAGACAGTACAATAGTAGCTATCACTACATGCTGACCCCAGGTTGCGACCTCTGAGTTAACCCCTCGTTCACACCTGAACGTTTTGTAGCGCGTTCTACGCTCGAAGAACGCTCTACAAAACGCTCAAAAATATAAATTGCATTGGAGTCAATGGACTCGTTCCCACCTTGCCGTATTTCCGCCCGTCCCGAACGCGCTACAAAACGGCCCACGCCTGAAAAGGTCCCGGGACTACTTTGGGCCGTTTTGTAGGGCGTTTTCCATTGGGATACTGCCAAGTAGCCTTTGTAATCGCGCGACGGCCGCGCAACTTTTTTACCGCGAATCGCGGTAAAAAAACCGCGTGACGGTCGCGCGACAGACGCGCATATTACAATACGCCTAGGTGTGAATGGGGGCTTACCCTGCACTAGCAACATGGACCATGAGTCAGAGGACAACTGTTACAGTACACAGGTCATGGCTGATTGTGACATGGGTGGTTTGTAGCAAGTCAGAGGTCAGAGATGACAGCAGACAGGGATAACCAAGATCAAGTCAGAGGTTGAGATGGGAAGCAGATGGGACTAACTATGAATGAGCTAGTCAGAAAGCAGCAGACACAGATAATCAGGAATGGACCGGATGTAAGGGTGGGCTGATGACATGAGCAACCAGGAAAAGGCCAAAAGTCAGTACAATGGAGGATACAGGCTGGATAGCTGGAAGGCATGCTAGCTTGTAAAAGTGTTGCTCAGGAAGTGAGCTGTAAGCTGCACTGAGTTTTAAAATGCTGAGCAACAGGAAGATTGACCACAAGCTGAAGCTGCACTGCACACTTGCACATTATGGCAAGCTTTCCTCTAAAGTTATTGTGTTGCAATTATGACAGCTCTTCCACTGCTGCCATCTTCTCTAAAGCTTCTTTTACTGCCGTCATCATCCTTCCCTGATCACATGCAAATACACATGCGCAAAGGACTTGCATCATCCTTGCATTGGGCTCCACTCATGCACAGCTCATGTTCCCTAGGCAATGTAAATTTTAAAAAATGCCAGTAGAAAGTAAAATAAGTTGTTTTTTTCTAGAAGAGAGATACTGATGGGTTTACTTATACAATTTCTACAAACTTGAAACAAAAAACCCAAAAGGGCGCAACACTAGGTGGGCTAATTGACCGGGTCAGGAGACCCAGGGAAAATGACAGGAGAATAGTGTGACAATGGGTGCACTGGGCAAAAAACCGAAGGATGGCTGAGGAAAAAGAAAAAGGACTTACGTTTCGTATCACGGGACCAGAGGCTGGACGGCCGGTGCAAAGGATCGGGTCATCCGTGGTATCTACCTGGAACTGGTGAGGCAGGGGATGTGCATCCACACGGGGAGAGGAGGCTATGGGCGAGGAAGAAAAAGGGGGGGAAAAAGAGCAACCACAGGAATGGGGACTCAGTCCGTGTGTGAGTCCAGGGGCTGAGTGGTGTGGGAAAGAATCAGCGGTGTCAGAAGCAGGCAGAGCTGCTATGACCGCGGCTGCGGCTCGTGCTGCTCGGTCACTGTCGGCGCAGGCTGGGGTAGTGTGCGGGTGCCGTGGGCTGAGA
The DNA here is from genome assembly GCF_000935625.1 of Nanorana parkeri. Lineage (NCBI taxonomy): Eukaryota > Metazoa > Chordata > Amphibia > Anura > Dicroglossidae > Nanorana > Nanorana parkeri. The sequence goes on from NW_017306309.1 coordinate 349,416, forward strand.
GTTGTCAGCTATCAGTCGGGTCATTGATAGGAAGAGGGTAGTGGCGGGGTGGAAAGGCGGGGTGGAAAGGCTCACTGCCCAATCACAGGCTAGGGGCAGGTAGGTGGCATAGCTGTTTTCCTTACCAGCAGCAGAGACAAGTCAGGGCACCCGTCTGGCTGTGCTGTGTGGCAGGGCATGTCTAGACTTGAAGGACATAAATAAAAAGCTCCCCAAATATTAATTTAGGTTTTTGCCTGAGGTTCACCTTTAAAAAAAACTATCTAGATATGTCTTTGTACTTTATTACAGCATTACTTGAAGTTTGCCATATCAAGCCAAAAATAAATAAAATGAAATGAAAAATAAATATATAAATAGGTTTGCTTAGAGTGATCAGAACAGAAGAGTAAGGATCTTATCACTTGGCAGATGGATGGATTGTTTTACATGAATTGCATCTCCAATAACGATTTAATTTTCCAATCATAACAAGCAAAGCTGTAAATTGCTTTGTTTCCAGAACTGAGAGACTGAAGGACACTCCGCATATTGTATTAATTGAAGAGGCTTTACTGCTGATTTTAATAATGTTCTTATTAATGAATTAGGATACTTAGATTCAAAGTGTCTCTGATGAGATATCTTAGCTGTTTCAATGATTTTTTTTATTATTTTCTGCCTGAGGATGAAAAGAATATGATATGAATGTGTGGCTCAAAATCTGCCTGAAATAAAGTTTTATTTTAGTGATATGTGCAAAGATTATTTAGAAGTAGCTTTGTTGCTATCTTTTTTACATGTGCACCTGTATTTGGCATAATGCGATAAGAAAGCAGGGAAGGAAGTTAATGCTGTTATATTTATAATTAAAATTTTAGTATATTTGGGAAGAATTTAAGGATAATTCTAAGGTCAAAACTCCAAGTGCCTCCCACCTCTCTAGTCTTGCTATTGGCTTGTCATGTGCGTTGCAATGGGATGTGTCATCAACACAAGGTAAAGTTGGGTAGACACATAGTTACATAGTATTTAAGGTTGAATAAAGACATAAGTCCATCAAGTCCAACCTTTTCGTGTATGCATTTATGTTTGAGCAGGTGTGTGTATGAGTCCATGTGTGATTTGTAATTTTGCTCTTAGCAGTACCTGTACCCCTGTATGTTATGGTCTCCAAGGAAATCGTCCAAGAGTTTCTTGAATGCTTCCACACTCTTTGCTGAAATAACTGCCTGTGGCAGTGACTTCCAGACCTTAACCGCTCTAACTGAGAAGAACCGGTATGAATTTCTGGCAGATCCTGATGAACCGGACAAAATTTGCACAGTGGGTGCCGTTGTTGGCACCCTTCCACCCAGTATCCCTCGATCAGCTGATCAAAGGAGCAAGTTCGAAAATTCTCAGCGAAAAATGCCCCGTTCGGGGATTCTGACAGTGGCCGGCGACTGCTTTCATAATGCAATGCTGGCAGCAGGGAATTCGTCCATCAACTATCATAAGTGTTGATTGAGGAATCTGTTCTATTTTTTCATGCTGTCCACAAGTTGAATGAAAAAATAAACACCTGTATACCCGACTTAAGCTTGGGACCCTGGAAGGGAGTAGGGCAGGAACAGCCAAGATATGCATTTAATGTCAGCTGCCTATATTTGCTGACATTCCAGATTATATTGGCACAAAGTTTTCACTAAAGTCAATGTCTTATGTCAATAAGCTTATGCATCTTTTAATCATAATCTTTTTAATATGCCAACCTTTGTTACGGGTTAATTTTAGGAATTGTTTGAGGTATATTTGAGTTTACCGTCCTAATATGTTTCCATTGTAATGCTAGGAAATTAGGTTGTTAATGTCAGGCATGGCTTTTATTAAAGGTTGATGTATTTCATCAACTGGGGGAGCTGGGACCACGGCAAAGGAGTTCAGGATGGAGAGTGGGTAGCCTGTGAACACTAATATAAGAACGCTGCACTTGCAGCCCTCCCATCTCAGCTGTCACAAAAGCTGTCACAATGCTGTGCTAAAACTCCTGTATTGGAGTTAACGGATTCAATAAAGAGAGCCTGCCACCTCCAAATGGTATCACACAGGGGATTTTTAGCTTTTTAGCAATAAAGTTAAGTGAAAAAAAATAATTGTAAAATAATAATGTAAAAAAAATCAAATTAAAAGTAAAAAAGAATATAATAAATGAAAATATAAAACAATAAGTAAAAAGTAATAAGAAAACCGGTTGGCACCTTCTACACATCGCGAACCTGCACCATGTCCCGCCCGGGCACCAAAACGAAGCAGAAGCCGCAAATCTCTAAAGACGCTCTGGCCGGAACGGCCTCCAAAATGGTGCCTTCAGGCTTGCGCACCTCTCCTTTCACCCGTGCGGCCTCTGTGTCAAGTGGAGAGGAAGATGGAGACAGCTGAGCCAGCTCCCCGTCCCCTTCTCGAGTCATCCCGGACCACAAAGAACTTCTAGCTCGGATTGACAAGATGTTGAACAAAGCCCTGCAGACCACGTCCAAACAAATTACGGAACGCCTGACTAAAGAAATCAGAGACCTCGGACACCGCACAGCGGACCTGGAGGCCCGTATGGACGACACAGCGGGGACACTCGACACCTATGCCCGAGACTTAGACTCCCTGAGGGATGAAAACCTGACACTCCACTACAAATTGGAAGATCTGGAGAACCGCTCCCGCAGGTCAAACCTCAGCTTCCGAGGGATCCCGGAGACGGTAACGGATCTCTCCGCTACTGTCACAGCCCTTCTGCAGGAACTCTTGCCCTCCTACCCGTTGGAGTGGCTTGAGTTCGAGCGGATTCATCGGGCCCTCGCCAAGAAGCAGGTGTCGTGCCCTCCCAGGGATGTAATCACTAAATTCCTGTACTTTCGCACCCGGGAGAGCGTCCTTCAAGCGACCCGGAACAACTCCCAGCTGATGTTCCAGGGGTACGAATATCAGGTGTTCGCGGACCTGGCTCCATCTACGATTGCTAAGAGGAGGGAGATGAGACCGGTCCTGAGAGTCCTGCAGAACCGCAGCATTCCATACCGCTGGGGCTTCCCCTCACGACTCTCCTTCGTCCACGAGAGACGTAGACGAGATGCAACACCACCTGAATGTCCTGAGCCTCCCGGATCCATCGGCTGAACCGCCATCCTGCCGTAGCCGATCCCCGGCCCGCAAACCCTTCACACCAGCATCGGCCCTTGCCGCTCCCCATCTCGCCGGAGGTGCACCCAGGCTTCCGGATCAGACTCGGACCAGGCCGGGTGAGACTCATGATGCTACTACTGCGGTGCCCTCCTTGCTACATTTTGTCTTTTGATTTGTCAGTCTGGTTCATAATGACTGCCGGTTCATCAACCAGATGTTTTTTCTTTGGAACCTGAAGCGACTGTTTCCTCTTGAGGACCCCGGCCTGCTTGGGTTCATTTTAGAACCTGCTGCATTTTAGATGCACTGATTCTAAGTTTATTGTTCTGTCTCTCAATTTTTCTTCTACTCTTCCCCCCACTCTTTCAAGCTTCCCTTTCTTCCCCCCTCCCCTTCTCCCATCTACCCCTGGAGGTTGGGGGATAGTACGTCTGGATGTCTTAGACCCTCACTCACCCGATACGCCTTACTGAGCAACCGACCATGGCTCCCACCATGAGACCGATACAAATTCTTACCCTTAATGTTAAGGGCTTTAATTCACCGCATAAAAGAACAACGGCGTTTCGCCAGTTTCGCTCCTTGGGGGCGGATGTGGTGTGCCTGCAGGAGACCCACTTCTCCCGCGACTCTACCCCTTCATATTTTGGCCGTCGCTATCCCCAAGTATATTTAGCTAGCGCCAGCACAAAACATAGGGGGGTCCTAATTGCTTTTACTGGAGCGGCCCAATTTGTGTGTAGAGGTGAGATCAGGGACCCGGCGGGGAGATATCTCTTACTCTCTGGAGTATTACATGACACAGAAATCACTATCGTTACGTACTATGCCCCCAACACGAATCAATATCCATTCTTCACACACCTCTTACAAGTGATCGCACAACATCAAAAGGGCACATTGATACTCTGCGGAGACACCAACTCAGTACTGTTCCCCTTTCTCGATAGGTCGGATTCCTCCTCCTCCTCTAACACCCGCCCTCAAGCTCTACGCTCCCTCCTAGCGCGTAACTCACTCATTGACAGCTGGCGGGAAATGCACCCCACTGAACGTGATTATACTTTTTACTCTAACCCCCACAACTCCTTTTCTCGTATTGATCACGTATTCCTAGCCCACCCTCTACTACCCTCACTCACCAAAGCCCGCATCCTCCCTATTTCCTGGTCTGACCACTCCGCAGTTCTGGTCACTCTCTCATCGCTCTTAGCTAGTGGGGCTACTCCGTCTTGGTCCTTTAACGATTCCCTTTTCTCTGACCCTTCCTTAAAAGCCTCCCTTAGTTACCACCTTATGGACTACATCAGCCTGAACTGTGTCCCGGACACAGATGCACTGACTGTTTGGGAGGCCCATAAGGCGGTCATGAGGGGACACTGCATAAAGATTGCATCTATCTTCAAGAAAAAGTACACTGCCCGCCTTCATTCATTGGAACGCGAGTTTCGAGAGCGTTCGGCCGCCCACCAACAACGACCGACCGTACAACATAACAAAGCCCTAGAGGAAGCGCGCCGGAACCTGAATCTACACCTCACCTATCGAGCGGAGCAGGCGCTCAGATGTACTAAACATCTTTTCTACCTTAAGGCAAACAAACCTGACTCTCTCCTGGCCTCTAGGTTACGCAGGACTGACCCTACCACACAGCCTTATAGACTTAGACTTACGGGGACTTCACACACTAGCAATCCGGCCAAAATAGTGGACATGTTCCACTCATTTCTCTTGGGACTGTACTCCCCCACTCCATCCTCTGTCCCAGTATCGGACCATCCCCTCCTCTCCAATTTGTCGCTACCCCCTATATCGGAGACTTTTCACTCACTCCTGGAGGAGCCTATTGCCGATGCGGAACTGACACTAGCCATTAAAAAGCTGAAAGTGCCCAAGAAACCGGGGCCAGATGGCTATACGGCCACATACTATAAGAATTATTCTGACTTAATGACACCGCTCCTGCGGGAAGCTTTCAATTCTATAGAACCATGGGTCGCCCATTTCTTCCCACCGAATTTTGATAGAACATTATTAGACGTGTGAACAGGTGCCCTAGTTCTCACCACTGCCTGCCACAGGCCAAATAACCCAACCTAGATGTGCACTTCCCCCAACCTCCCCTCCCTCGCCTTGTCCATCCAACCTCCCACCCTCTCTCTTCCCCCTCTTTTCTTATCCTTCTGCTGCTGCTAGGGCTGTATAGCAGCCCCTTCTAAAGCAACAATCTACCGCTATACTTCTACTTTCACTCTAACTCTCTGTAAAAATCCTGGTTACTATTGGTCGGTCCCGTTGGACTGAACCATGTCTCTGCCAGCCGATGGGAAATAACACTCTGACGCACTCTACCACAATTGTACGCTGGAATATTCATAACGTATTCAATCTTAGTAATAGACATGTGCGATTCGGTTCGTTCCGAAATTCGTTTCGGACGAATTTTCGGAGATTCGGATGCATCCGAATTCCGAATTACAGCCAAGACGAATGCAAACGAATCCGAAATTCCCGATTTCCCGAAATTCGTTATTTGGACGAATTTCGTTGCAGCAAAATAACATTAGGAAAAAAAATGACACCATTTTACCTCTACAACACACTATGCTTAAAGTACAGAGGCTAGAGTGTAGAGGTTAGAGCACACGATTCCCATTGCTAGTGTCCCAGGTTCAAATCCCGGCCAAGTCAACTACTATTTAAAGTTTTTTTTTTTTTTCCTTTGCTTTTGAATTGGCATTCTCCTAACATTCCTACCAGACCTAAAGGGTCTGGTATGAATTTGGGGGAACCTCAGGGTTTTTTTTGGACGAATTCTGTTGCAGCAAAATGATTTTTTTTTACAGTCTGCAGAAGATGAAAAAAAAAAAA
>NW_017306309.1:355698-360075 GCF_000935625.1 Nanorana parkeri
TGACGAAAACTAACAAAAATGACATTCAGTTTGAAAGTCAACAGATGGGCGGAGCGAGCCATGACGTCACGGCTCGCTCCGCCCATTTGACATCCTCAGCTGTCAACTGCTACATATTGCAGTCATATATATCAAATGCTTCTATGCTTAAAGTACAGATGCTATAGAGTAGTGGATAGAGGTACAGGCTTGCAATTGATTGCCATTGTGAAGTTTGCTGGTTCAAGTCCAGCCATGGGAGAGTAAAGTTTTTGGGTTTTTTTCATAAATGAATTTCGGCAGGACTACCGTTAACGAATTTCGTCCAAAACTAATTTAATTTCGGACCCGAAAAACGAAACTAAACTAAACAATTTTTTTTTTTTTTTCAAAACGAAACGAAACTAAACAAATTTTTTATTTTTTCAAAACTAAACTAAACTAAACGAATTTTTTGCTGGTGCACATGTCTACTTAGTAATAATCTTGTGTTAACCACATTGATTGTCTGAGGCGCGTGTCCTACCATCTGTTCTGGTAGAGCCTGCAATGTTTATATTTTCTACATCTTTATATGCCAATAAAAATGTATTGAACTAAAAAAAAAAAGTTAAAAAAAGAACAAATTAAAACCAACCCTGTTTGCCATTCTCCATTGGTGGGGGTTGGTGGGGAGGGGGGAGCATTGAGGAACTTGGCCTTGGGGCAGCAGAGAGAGTGAATCTGACTCTGATTTCAAGTAGAAAGCTGAAGACATAGCTGAAACTGTATGCTCTCATGAGCAGGGCCCTCCTAACCCTCCTGTATTGAAATTGTATTGTTCTCTGTATTGTCTCCCTCCATTTTGTAAAGTGCTGTGCTTTGGTGCTTTGGTCTATATAAATCCTGTATAATAATGATATTTAAAAAAAAACATAAATGGAAGTGAGATTTGTTCTTTGTCTTCTGTTTCATCTCTTCTTTTTCCAGTTTTCTCCCTGTATTTTGCTCTCTTCCCAGCAGTGTGACAGAACATAAAAGCAACACATCACTCTGTCAGAACATCAGTAACACCTAATGCTCCTGCTGCCTAATGGTATTGATCTGCCAAGTATAAAGGTTTTATTTATTTTTTAATGTTATGAAGTAGGTGGAGCTTTATATTGGTCTTTGAAATACACTAAAATCATTCAATTTAAAAAGAGAAATGTAACCTCTTTTTCCGAGCATTCTAATTTACATTTCCTTTTTTAAATAAACTGTAGTCAGAGATACTTACATTTCACATTATGTAGCTTTAGGTGCTGAAATAAAATTGATTACACAGCCTCATGACCCATAGATAAATAGTGAAGTAGGATAGGTGATGCTTCTACTATCCACAGCATTCAACATGAAAAGTGACTCATGCCACTTTTAAACTGCCCTTTCTGGATTAATAAGCTGATTTGCCCACATAAATGACAATGCAGATAATGAAAGATTTAGTCATCTCACAATATTGTGATTAATGAATCAGATGCCCCAAAGCAAGAAGCAAAAAAACAGGCAGCGCTTTGAACATATTAAAATTTATAGACAGAATGCATACAGGTAAGGTGAAAATAATCCATAACTCAGTTGGCATGTGTGAGTTTATTACTATTCTGCTGTTATCTTACTTTTTTAAGCACAATGGATTGGTGGTTAGCACTTATGCCTTGCAGCCTTGGGGTACCTGGTTTGAATCCTGGTCAGTACATTGCATGGAGTTTGCATGTTCTCCCTGTGCTTGCGTGGGTTACGTCCAACACTCCAAAGACATGCTACTGGTAAATTGGCCCTGGAATGTATGTACTGTATGTATGTATGTATGTATGTATGCATGAAGATAGGGACCTTACGTTGTAAGCTCATTGAGATCAAGGATGGATGTGAATGTACAGTATGTAAAGTGCTGCCTAACTTTTTGGTGCTTTATAAATAGCTGCAATAAATAAATAATAAGTAGGGATGAGCCTGAGCTCCTGCTGAACACAGAAGGAAGCTCCTTTTGTGCTGCCAATTGGCTATGGGCATGGAATTCCCCAGCATGGCATAAAGCAAATGGGTGGGATGCCTTGTGACATCTTTGACCTTATATGGCTACATGCCCATATTTGGTCAATTCTATTTACCTAAAATGGCTATGTGACCATATAAGGTAAATTATATCAGCACAAGCATCCCACCCCTTTGTTTGCATGCAGTTCATCCCTAATAATAAGGTTCTCTGTAGGTTTTTGGGTGGTGGTTAGCAAAAGAGAAGTTGAAAAATGAAGTCCACTGGTATAGTCCTCTCGGGGTGGGAAGGGAAAGTGTAATGTGGTAATGGGTTTGGGTGGTGTTTAAACAGTGTGCAGCTTCTAATTAGTATGGACCAGGGTGTCCGACTGGTGTGAACAAAGGAACAAAGGCAGAGGAAGAAGCGCTATGACCAAGTACAAATTACAGGGTGTGAATGTAGGTTGGCTAGGGCGGAATAAATAATAAAGATTGATTCGATGTTATCAGTGGTTGATCTTGTGGTCAAAATTGTTTTCTGGATAGTGTTGATATGACTCGAGAAGAGAGAGACAGAGATGGTGCAAGTGAATCTCGAGCAATAAATAGGACAAGGTATGCACATGTAGAGACTCATCACAAGGTTCTTAAAGATCTGATGTCATCGACGACGGAAGTCTTATGCTGTTTCTGATGCTGGAGATGAAGTTTGAAGGATTCCTTCGGATGCACGTGGAATTGTGGGATTTCAATGGCAAGTGTCAGAGTCCTCCTGGAAATTGTCTCATTTAATACTTTAATAGATACTTTATTGGTTAGCAAAAAATGAACACACTACAGTTCTAAGGCTGGCTATACACTGTTAGAATTGCAGCTGATTCATGTAAAACAGTTCTAACAGAGGGTGACCCTGCCGGCTTGACAACAGTCAAAATCTCAATCAACTATTGTCAAAGAAGGTGGGTCACAAAATGTTGCAGATTCTCCTTGCTGCATCTCTCACACAGATGATGTGATGTAAGAAAATGTCAGAATTAAAGTATACAAAAATCAAACACTAAAATCCACATATGCTTTAAAATGCTACTGTAATTTCAAAAGTCACATTTGCAGCTTTCATTAAAGAATACCCTGTGTTCCTGACATTAAAGGTACATCCCACCTTTTGCAAAAAAATAATAAATGCACATACATTGATGAAATAATAAAATGTGGAGCCTGCAAAGCATTGCAACCATAATTACTTGATCACAGGTGCAATGCTAAGGCTCCTTTACACTCTCACTTTGGCCTCAGAACCACACCAAGGTAAGGACCTTCTGTTATGGGACTAAAGAAGCAATCAATGGACCACAAAAGCAGTAAAGTCACTGCACTTGTGCTCCATTGAGATCTATGAGTTCCTCTACTGAGGTGGCATATGAGATTTGTAGACTCTCCAGTATCACAGCCGCACCAAATACAAAAATATACAGGATGTTGCGGGAAGAAGAACCCTGCAATTCAGGTAAGAGGGGAGGTTTGAGGCTGGGGGAGCTAAGGAATGTGGCCATGTTTCATGTTACTCCCTTAATATAGGTATACTATGAAACATGGTCATAAAACGGCACTTAGCCTTCAAATTCTCTGTTATGACACATCCTGTTATAGAGTGACAACACTCAGGGGTCTATTCACCAAGCTGCCGAGGGCAGCCGAGTGAATGACCGATCTGAAGTGAAGTGAGCCGAACACTGTTCGGCTATTCACTTCAGGCTGGTACGGCTGATTTCAGCCGTACATCGGCTTGCTTCGAGGGGCTTCGGGTCGGCCGAACATGCTCAGCATGTTCGGCCGACCCGAAGTGCAGAAGGAGTTCGACTCAGCCGATCCAACATCTGGATCGGCTGAGCCGAACCTCCGGCAGGCTTCTCACTGCTGTTCGTGCTATTCTTAAAAATGCCGAACAGCAGTGAGTGAATAGCCGAATGCCGCTCAGCTGTTCTGCTGGGGACCGAGCAGAACAGAAAAAGAGTGAATAAAGTAAAAGAAAGTAAATAGAAAGCGATTGTGCGGAGCTAGCAGTGACAGCTAGCTCCGCCCAATAGTTTTCTATTGTCCGGCGGCTCTGCTGTTGTAAAAAAAAAACGAAAAAAAAAACTCTCCCGGGCGCTCTGGGAGCCTCCCGCTCCCGGCCGCCCAGGAGAGAAACAGTGCTGTGTCTTTTTTTCTTTATTCTGACACGCGATGTCAGAATAGAAAAAAAAAAGAAAAAAAGAGAATTTTCCCATTGAAAAGCATTGGGACATTACTATTGGCTATTTCAATTAGCAATAGCCAATAGTAAACTAGCATTGTTCCCGCCCTCTGCTGATGGACCTGATGGGGAACTGCAGCAGAGGGTACAATGCTAGTTTA
>NW_017306309.1:361895-366588 GCF_000935625.1 Nanorana parkeri
ATTGGCTATTTCAATTAGCAATAGCCAATAGTAAACTAGCATTGTTCCCGCCCTCTGCTGATGGACCTGATGGGGAACTGCAGCAGAGGGTACAATGCTAGTTTACTATTGGCTATTGCAAATTGAAATAGCCAATAGTAATGTCACAATGCTTTTCAATTGGAATTTTTTTATTTTTTTTTCTATTCTGACATGCTTGTGTCAGAATAAAGAAAAAAAGACACAGCACTGTTTCTCTCCTTGCCGGAGACTCCCGGGGCACCAGGGAGAGTTTGCGGTTTGGAGATCAGTGTCCCTGGTTAGCAGTTAACCAGACAGTCTCTCTCCACATTGTGCTACTGCTTTGTCACACCGGCTTTTGGTGGAGACTACAAGTGTCCTTTTAAACACATATTATGCATGCATGATCCACTATTGTCACTATCAAAAAACCCTCCATGAGAAATGTTAGCAGCCAATGCTGCATTGCATGTGGACAGGAAGTAGCTTCCGAAGATCAGCAACACTAAGATGAAACATTTATTTAAAAAAAAAAAGTTTATAATACACAGTTAAACAGGCTAAAGAGTATGAGGCGAATTTATCAAAACTGGAGCAGACAAAATCTGGAGCAGCTGTGCATGGCAACCAATCAGCTTCTCTCTTTCATTTTCAAATCTTAACTAAAGAAATAAGCTGATTGGTTGCCATGTGCAACTGCTCCAGACTCTTTTGCTCCAGTTTTGATAAATTCCCCCCTCTATACCTTAGGACCACGAACTTACAGTATAGTGTTACATTAAACTTGCAGTATCTGCGCGTTAAGCACACGGTATCGCACCTAGCATATGGTACTGTATGCTGGTGCACTGCCATTCATTTGAATGGAACCCCAATGCACCTACAGGCCGCTGTGCGTTGTATACTGTGAATGCACGTATACTGTGAACTCGATGGACATGTGTTTTTTTCATCCTGACTAACTATGTAACTTAATCATTGTTGTGATTTAGAAGCAACCCCTACTGTTCCTCTATCGAGCTATATGTGCTTATTCTGTATGGGGGTCACACAAAACTCAAAATTAGTTAAATTGAGTGAAAAGTCTGACTTTAGCACAGTTGCAGTGTTTACTGGGTAGCATAAGCTCACTGTCTACTTTCACTTGCTCTTTAAATGTAAAGTATTCTTTAAAAAAGCTTCCTTAGCAATCTCTACAGTTCTCCTCATTAAGAATGTACATACCCTTACTGGCCAGAGATGGGACTAATGGAAAACTGACTGATTTTGCCTGCCCAGGGCTGGAAATAGTTTACATCCTACAGTTCTATTCGTCCTCTGTTCTGTATATTCACCACAGTCACATTATTGGATTATTAAAAGAAACATAGTGGCTTACTGGTTAGCACTTCTGGGTCTGATGTTAATGTGCACTATGTAAAGCGCTGCATACATTGAACGTGCTATATAAATAAAAATAATAAATACATGCTTGGGGCAACTTAGAAGAAAATAAATGAAACTTAGTACGACCAAGTGATATAGTGAAATTAGGGTTTAGGCGGTCTAGCCCTAAACCAAGTGATAAGAAGAAAAGCCTGGCATTGAGTTAGGGGATAAGTCGGCATCTGTAGTCTCTAAAATCACGAAAAGCAATTACAATGCTTGGGCCTAGTGATCGGCAGCACTGTACCATGGGACTCATGCTCCAGAATATCCCTGAAAGCACTAGGTATTGTGCACCAGCAGCAATGGAATAGGAGTGTGGAGAAGTATCATTGGTTTGGGGGGTGGGTATACATAGATATTGTTTGTCCTGAATGGGCAAAGTGACAGTGTCTCTTTAAGCTGAATTTATTATTTCTCATTGGGTACCATGAACTCTGGCCACATTATTACATAGTGTGAAATATTATAGATCAATTATTAATGCTATTTATTGATTTCCCCTGAACACTAACATCATTTTTCAGCTGGAAGATATTTGAAATGTAATAATTTCTTCACTGTATTAACAGGGCAACGATAAGCTAGCAACGTGACATTAAGGCATCTTGAAAATTAAAAGCTGTTGTAGTGATGTGTGAAGAGGCAAACATTGATCTAGAAAAAGATTAAGATAAATAATGAAATATTGAAAGTTCCTTCTCGAGGCTAACAAAGTCAGTTTTACCAAAAGAAAAAACTGTCACTTGGCCCTTCTAAATTAATAGATTTATGCTATTTTGTATGTGTGCATGTATTTTAAGCTGAACTCTAGGCAGTCATTAAAAGTACTAGTTAATGCAATTATAAATTAATTAACCCCTTCGTGACGGGAGACGTACAGTGTACTTCCTGTCACTTTGTGCCTATATGACTGGCCACGTACACTGTACGTGACGAGTTATATCAGGCTTTGTAATGCCGGTATTTGCTGATTCTCAGCATTTAACAGTCATTCATTAATGTCTCAGTATTGAGGCATTAATTAATGAAATAATTAAGCTTTTTGGAAAAGCTTCTTCCTTTCATTAATGAAAGAATGAAGCCGTTACATGCAAATAGAGGACCGCAATTTGCGATCCCGTATTTGACAGCTCAAAATAGCAGAGAGGCAGCAGTGACTCACCTCACCTCTCTGCTATTTGTTTTGACAGCTCGAGAGCCCGATGTTTGGATACATTTCACCAAAGAGATACAATGTATAAACCTGAAAACTAGCTCAGTCATGAAGGGGTTAAATAAAAAAAATGATGATCAAATTCAAAATCGCATATGAGTTTATGTTAGTTCTAGCCTACTCCCATTAATCAGCATGATCTTGAAGTGTGTAAATCCCATACATTCACTTCCTTGAATGCAGTGGCACATATTCACAATGTCCTGAAAATATGCATTGCTGTGTCACCCATTTTACAGAGCCTGCTTTCTGAATGACAGAAGCACTGAAGAGGAAACGTTTCAGGAGGGAGTCAGTACAGGAAATGCACCCCGTGTGACATCATCACTGCTTGCAGGCAGCAAGGTACCATGGGATTTGCAGTCTTTAGAAAGCAAAAGTAAACCAAGGGAATGAGCAGAGGAGAAGCCAAAAGCATGCAAGGAATCCAGGAAGTTGTTAAAAGAGATGTCCACCAGATAGGCAGCACTCATAACATAAAAGGAGATGTTTCAAGCTTATAATGAATTAACTATCAGTTGTATTGTTATTACAATGCTGATGTTATAAAAATACAAAATGTATGCCGTGACTTTAGATCTTCTATACAGTGTAACAAAATCAACTATTTTGATAGAGAAGGAAAGGATTAGGACCTCGGCAGCCCTTTATTGCGGTTTATGACCCCACTAGGGAGGTCCCTCCCTGTCTTTTTTTGTCTTGTTGACTGTTGCAACTAAGATCGAAAATCAAAAATTGCAAGTTGTTACTGAAAGAGGATTAAAGGTGAAGCTAGCAACTGGGACATTGGATCCAGTGACAACTGTCTAGGAGGATTTCCCATTCCTTGCTGAGATCTTCTTTAATCCCTGTTGTGTCTTGAGATAGGAAGCAAAGAAAAATTGCCGTTATGGGACACAGGCAGAAAACTAAACTTGACAAGGGTTTAACTAGTTCCTATACTATTTAAAACTCTAAAACAAGTTTTAGCTTTACATACATCCAAATGAATGTAAAAAAGTGTATATTTGTCTTTATTCAGCCTCCTATAATGCACTGCAGAGCAGCACTCTGACACTGACAGTTAGCCTGCTCCTGGCTTTATTGTCCAGTCAGAAAGCTAGGGATGACCTCTTGACAAAGCTGTGGCGGAGGATCTGGCTGTGTTGTTTGGAAGGAGTGTAAGAATAACAAAACCAGTTGCACCAAATTTAAAATACTTAGGTAGGTAAAACCGTTCCCATATAAGTATTTCAGTTGTGCATTTAGCTGCTTTTCTAACGTTTAGCTAAAATCAACCTGTCCAAATCATTCACACTAAATTTTTTACAGATATTGAACAACCAATCAAAAACATTGTGAGGGCTCATGCACACAGCCATAAAAACCAATGCATTTGTATCAGTACAGTGGACTTTTTAGGGATCTGAACACAGGTGTGTTGTTTTCTGTGTGCTCATGCACACAGTGTGTATATATCGATACATTTACGTTGTATTTAGATCTGTAAAATGAAAATAGAAACATCTGCATCTAAGTTCCTGTGTATGGAACATATTCTATGGTGTTCACATTTGTGCTAGCATTCATATGCATGCAGGATACAGCACTGGATGATAGACAGCGTGCGATTCGTTTATTTGTTGGGGATATTCGGACATTTGGATGCATCCGAATTTCCAAATGAGAATAAACAATACATTTCTGATGCATCTGAATTTCTTTACAAATTTCATTCCGAATGAAGTTTTATTGTTAAACGTGAACCTAAAAAAAAAGAGAAGTTTGGAGTGCCGCATATCAATTGAAAGCAGACCCTTTAGGTCTGGTAGGAATGTTAGGGGGGCCCCAATGTCAACAAAAAAAAGCATAGGGTTCCCCTTAAAAGTCATACAAGACTCTTTAGGTCTGGTAGGAATTTTAAGGGGGATCCAAAGGCAAACATTAAAATTCCCCCCTAAAATTCCTAACAGAACCTTAATCTGAGCAGTGGCCTGGCAAGGCAGCAAAGGGAGGGAATGAGCAAGCAACCCCCCCCCCCCCCCACTCATTCGACATGTGCCGGTGGTTGGG
>NW_017306309.1:366690-398569 GCF_000935625.1 Nanorana parkeri
AGGGAGGAGAAGAGCCAGCCCCCCCCCCCCCCCCCGTACTATTCCACATGTCCTGGACATGGGGAGGGTGCTTTTCCCCATTGCGATGAAGACTAGGGCCTCTTCCCCACATCCCTTGTTTTGTGGTTGTGGGGGTCTGTGGGCAGGGAGCCTCATCTGCATCTGGGTCCCCCCTTTCATAAAAGGGGAGGTTAAGTAGCACAGCATCATCGGTTGCTAGAACATAGGAAGTGTACCATCACAACCAATGGCGCTGTGGAGTTGCCTATGTCCCAGCAACCAATGGTGCTGTGGTTGCTCATCTCTCATGCAGGCTGCACAGCATTTTTGGTCGCTAGGACACAGAGGGAGGATCATTCTTCTGTTCAATGATTTGTAAACAGCTTGGGTTTGGATCAACTTAAATCCAAAGCTCATCCTTGGCCTCGAGTATGAAGTACCTACCTAGAGAGCAATTGGTGTCTCTCTTATGGGTTTATACCAGCCCCAGCCACAGGTAAGAGAAAAGCAGTTTGACTACTAGAGGAAAACAAAGACTGTTCTTTAGTCCCTTCATACATAGGGCTCATTGAAGCCAGGGATTAAAATGGTCATGTGACTACATTTTCTTAAACTAAAAAGAGCTGTGTCAGTTAATATACAAGGCATTTTTGTAGTGCTTTATTAACTTACCTTCTTAATAAGTTTGTTCCAGTGCTGTGCACATCTCTTCAGCTCTGTTAGGCATTTTTTGGAAGCTCCTGAAAAAACTTTTGCTGGCAGAATCATGAGGTACAGTCACAGGCATGCAAGGCACAACAGGAAAAAGAAGTCATAAACGTAATGGAGAGCAAGATATCAGACTTTTATTTTTCACTTTTTTGTTTACATACACTCTAATATATGTGAAACATGTACAGTTTCCTAATAAAATAAGTTTATTTATCCAACAATTTTTCTCATTTTCAAAATGCTAGTCGATGGGGGTCAAGGTCGAGTCCTAGGTCCATGCACAACTAAACGATTTTATACATCTTTCATTAACATCTTTCTAAATACAATATTTCTGTAGTTGATTTGGATTTTATCTACTGCAACTTGGCTGCAGACAACCTGTTTAACAGAAGATTTTAGGGCCCATTCACACCAGAACACTGGGTCTGCACTGCCTGGCTTTTACAGTGAAGCCCCAATGAGCAAACAAGGCAGTTCACCTTGTGTTATACCGGCAAAGTTCACACTATTGCGTTGCTTAAAAAAGTACTGCATTCAGTACTTTTCTCAACTTAGCATAGTGCGATGTGGTACAACTGCATGGCACTGCACTGTGCCGATAGTACTTAATCAAATGTCACTTGTGACATTTTAATAAAATAATGACAAAAAAAGGAAAGGGGGTGATGCACTGGGATTGGTGCTTCAGCGCTGTGCCTGTCAGTGCATACCAGCAGCCATGCGTTCAGCGAGGCTTGCTGGTATGAATGGCCCCTAAAGTGTATGCAAAGCCAAAGTTTTCTTCCAGTTTTGTAGAAGGTTAGAAAGTTACAACCCATGTCAGATTGTTATTAATGTCTGTGTCCCTGCTAGGAAAATTCACCCTCACTGTTAATATTGGTGATCATTTTCTCCAATGCAGATATTGATGAGAACTCCCAAATCTTTCAGTTATCATAGGAAAAGGAGTTGAAGGGGAAATCTTCCATTGGGGAAACCTGTTCTGTTGACAGCTGTTTAAGAGTGGATTTCCCTCACTATGGGTTATATCTTATATTACTTCATACCATGTTTTTGGGACAGGACTTGAATGAAAATCTCTCTTATTAACATAGATGGCAAGAAAAAACCCTGGTGAGCATCTTAACCATTCCCCACACTAACCAAAAATAAATTAAAATGTTGGCTTTATATACACGTTATTGCCCATGTCCTCTTCATTATGATGATGGACAAAGGATTTTTGCTTCCAATGTCGTGATTTGTCTATTGTAAACATGAAGCAATTGCTGTATTTCAGAATTCTGTCAGGGACATTGGCCATCTCTGTGGATATTTATATCAGTGGTTTCAGCGATCTTGGTAAAGGCTATATTTGCATATGTTTGCCTGCTGGACCAGCCATATGTTTTGAGATATATCTCAGTACTTTCAGCAGTGGTGACTATGTTTGCTGATATCTATGTCAGCAGTGTCAGCAGTGTCAGCAGCAGTCGCAATACTAGGGGCCATCTGTGTTAGTAGTGCTTGGCATAACTCTTTTCTACACTGAATAACATGATCGGTATGATGGATGTCAGTTTTCCAATGGAACTTCACAATGCTCCACTTAAGCAGAATATACACTCACTGGCCACTTTATTAGGTACACCTTGCTAGTACTGTGTTGGGCCTCTTTTGTCTTCAGAACTGCTTTAATTCTTAGTGGCATTGATTCAACAAGGTGATGGAAACATTCTTTAGAGAGTTTGGTCCATACTGATATGATAGCATCACACAGTTGCTGCACATCTATGATGCGATGCTCCACCAGCCTGAACCGTTGATACAAGCCAGGATGGATCCGTGCTTTCATGTTGTTTATGTCAAATCCTGACCCGACCATCAGAATGTTGACACTGGGGGGACATAATAATGACACTGGGGGGGACATAATAATAATAATAATGACCCTGGGGGGACATAATAGTAATAATAATGACCCCAGGGGGGGCATAATAATAATAATGACCCTGGGGGGACATAATAGTAATAATAATGACCCCAGGGGGGGCATAATAATAATAATGACCCTGGGGGGACATAATAGTAATAATAATGACCCCAGGGGGGGCATAATAATAATAATGACCCTGGGGGGACATAATAGTAATAATAATGACCCCAGGGGGGGCATAATAATAATAATGACCCTGGGGGGACATAATAGTAATAATAATGACCCCAGGGGGGGCATAATAATAATAATGACCCTGGGGGGACATAATAGTAATAATAATGACCCCAGGGGGGGCATAATAATAATAATGACCCTGGGGGGACATAATAGTAATAATAATGACCCCAGGGGGGGCATAATAATAATAATGACCCTGGGGGGACATAATAGTAATAATAATGACCCCAGGGGGGGCATAATAATAATAATGACCCTGGGGGGACATAATAGTAATAATAATGACCCCAGGGGGGGCATAATAATAATAATGACCCTGGGGGGACATAATAGTAATAATAATGACCCCAGGGGGGGCATAATAATAATAATGACCCTGGGGGGACATAATAGTAATAATAATGACCCCAGGGGGGGCATAATAATAATAATGACCCTGGGGGGACATAATAGTAATAATAATGACCCCAGGGGGGGCATAATAATAATAATGACCCTGGGGGGACATAATAGTAATAATAATGACCCCAGGGGGGGCATAATAATAATAATGACCCTGGGGGGACATAATAGTAATAATAATGACCCCAGGGGGGGCATAATAATAATAATGACCCTGGGGGGACATAATAGTAATAATAATGACCCCAGGGGGGGCATAATAATAATAATGACCCTGGGGGGACATAATAGTAATAATAATGACCCCAGGGGGGGCATAATAATAATAATGACCCTGGGGGGACATAATAGTAATAATAATGACCCCAGGGGGGGCATAATAATAATAATGACCCTGGGGGGACATAATAGTAATAATAATGACCCCAGGGGGGGCATAATAATAATAATGACCCTGGGGGGACATAATAGTAATAATAATGACCCCAGGGGGGGCATAATAATAATAATGACCCTGGGGGGACATAATAGTAATAATAATGACCCCAGGGGGGGCATAATAATAATAATGACCCTGGGGGGACATAATAGTAATAATAATGACCCCAGGGGGGGCATAATAATAATAATGACCCTGGGGGGACATAATAGTAATAATAATGACCCCAGGGGGGGCATAATAATAATAATGACCCTGGGGGGACATAATAGTAATAATAATGACCCCAGGGGGGGCATAATAATAATAATGACCCTGGGGGGACATAATAGTAATAATAATGACACTGGGGGGCCATAATAGTAATAATGACACTGGGGGGGGCATAATAGTAATAATGACACCAGGGAGGACATAATAATAATGACACCAGGGGAACATAATAACAATAATGACACTGGGGGGACATAATCATAATAATGACACTGGGGGGACATAATAGTAATAATAATGACAGGGAGGTGATATCCCGGGCTGCAGAGATCTTTGCTGCACATAGGGACAGGAGGCTGCTGCCCTCTAGCGTCAGAAAGCGGTTGTGCACACTAGATGGCTGGCCAAAATTGTTTCACTAGCGCTAGTTTATGGGGTACAGGGCCCCACAACAATGACTGGGCCCCGGGCAAGTGCCCCTTTTGCCCCACTTTGAAGACGGCCCTGGTGAGGGCTCCACTGGCAGATCAAGCGGTACGCATTGCTTAAAGAGGAAAAAGGAGGAATCTTGTGCTGACTACTAAACCTCCTATTGGTTACTACTAGTTGATCCCTAGTATTAATTTTTTTGCACTTTCAGGAAGTGGGAAACACTGAAAGTAAATCTATAGAAAGAAATATGGGAGTTGTCATTACTAATTTTTTAAGTGGAAGGTCTTTTGGTTGTCATTGCATCCCCGGGTTTATGACCTAATGAATAATACCTTGGAATAAGCATGTAGGACGGTGGTTCAGATTTTGCAGACATCATTGGCTGCGTGTTTGTGTCAGATCAGTGACTGATCACTTAAGTAAAATAACATCAAAAGGTGGCAAAAATATTCAATATAAATGACTGTGTCTGTGATTAATTTTAGTAAATTATTTAAAAAGCTTGATGAGATTATTAAAAATCAACAACCTAACAAAATTGGCTGTTGGCAACAAACACAAACCTGGAAAGTCTGCAAAAACAATATGTAGCCAAAAAAGTCATAAAGCAGCAACATTTCCAGGCTGCATGCACCACCTTTCAAGCAATAGATGGCATCTGTTCTGAAGATTTCACTTTTCATCTTCACTCTGAATATATAACTTGTTTCAGTTTAATCCAGAAATTAGCAGTTTGAAGTTAATGAAACAATTAAGTGTTTAACACTTTTCTATTTATATAAACTACTAATTATATGTTTCTGTTATATTCGGACTAAGTGTTAGATTTAAAGAGAAACACACAAAGCTGGAAAAAAAGCAGACGCATTTATGCATTTTAGAATAGAAAACTGTGAACTTGGAATTTACTTCTTAACTCATTAATACCTTTCCAATACCAGTTCATGGAGAACAGGATTTACATGTATTGGCTATGTTCTAATAATTGCTAGAATCAGAGAGCAAGTCCAGGAAATAAGTAAAGTCAATCAGTGAAGTTCTACAGCTATGCAGACAAGTCAGAAAGTCCATTCAATCTAACCTAAACAGATGTTTAAAATATTCCTTGTGAGTCTTCTGGTCTTCTTAAGCTCAAGGTTGGGACTGAGGCCTTCTGTCACTTACTTCTATGTTGTGCAGCTTACCGTTCATTAGGAATGCACAAATACCATGTTTGTCTGTACCGAATACGAGTACCGATATTTATATTTCGATACTCACCCATACCATGTACCGATACCAGTATTTCCGTTTGGATAGAGCCAGCTTCTCGGGCAATCAGGAAGCCGGGCGGCATGTCATTACCCGCTGCCCAGCTTTCTGATTGCCCGGGAAGCCGGCTCCATGCTGTTTGACTGGCTTGATGCTGATTGGCCGGGAAGCTGGTTTCCCGGCCAATCACCATCGAGCCGGACACACAGCATGGAGCTGGCTTCTCGGCCAATCAGGGAGGCGGGTAATGATACGCCGCCCGGCTTCTTGATTACCTGGGAAGCCAGCTCCATGTTCCCTAGCGGCAGTGGTGGATCCAGGGGGGGCCATTGCCCCCCCCCCCCGAGATAGAGCCGCTCCCACCCGCAGTACCGTACCAGTGACAGGAGTACATCCCCGCACACGGATCATAGGCAGGGCTTGAAAAATGCACTCGTCCGCTCGTCTGTAACGAGAGTACGGTGGAGCCCGACGAGCAGCTTCCCGGCCGACTGTGTAATTACAACTAGAGACGCTCGATCGCTTGTATTAGCAGCTGTCACTGCCGTTGCCGGTCCCGAGATCCGCTGTGCCTGATGTGGCCGGGACCGGCACGGCTCTGTGAAAGGAGATCAAAGGGAGTTCAGTATACGAACTCCCTTTGATCTCCTCTCAGTCCCCGAATGCGGAAGGGATGCATATTACATCACTTTCTGCATTCAGTGTCACTCTCCCAGCTACAGAAGCTGATGAAGCAGATCTCTGCTTCATCAGCTTCTCTGGGGGTCCCTAGGTGACATTAGGGGTCTTGGAGACCCCTGATGTCTCCATAAAGAGGACCTGTCATGTAAATTGGCTATCACATAGGGGGCTTCTTAGCCCCCCATGTAATAGCAATAAAGTGTGTGTAAAAAAAATAATAATACAAAAATTAAAGGAGAACTATAGGGTTAAGGCTTTTCCCCATAGTTCTCCTAAGGGTAACGGGAGGACACAAACTTGCGTCCTCCCATCACCCAAAGCTCAGTATCTTGCGGTATACTGAGATGCCGCAGCTGAAACGGATCCCGAAATTATGTCTGGATCCACCCAGCTGCATGTTACATAGCGCCGCAAACGTCAGAGTGAGAGCAATAATTTTAGAGCCATTAATCACTGATAACACTAAACTGATGAGCAGTAAAAACGTTTTAATCGTCGCCTATGGGTGTTTTTTGCAATTTTGCAGGCGCACGCAATTTTAAGGCTTGACAAGTTTGGTGTCTATTTACCCGACGTGACCCCGTCTTTTATGTTTTACTAAAAATATGGGTAAGAATAAATGTTTTATCACATAACATAGGGAAACTTTGTTTTTTTATTTACATTTATGGTACTTTTTTCATTATATAGTAAAAAAAATACCCCCCCCCCAGTGATACCGGTGACCTCCACACTGCGTCACATTACTGACCTCCGCACTGCGTCACATTACTGACCTCCGCATTGCGTCACATTACTGACCTCTGCAGTCTGCGTTACATTACTGACCTCCGCAGTCTACTTTTATTATTATTGCTCCCCCCTCCGCCCCTCTGCTGGGCCCGGCCAGCCGCCCTGAACAATCGGGACCCAAAGCAGAGGCTGCACTGTAGTCAGGCAAATTAGGCGGCCGTCTCGGCCCACGCAGGGGCTTTGCAGCTGCCTAATTTGTGCCCAAAGACCACCCAAGGCTGGCAGCGGCGGAAATATCCCAAAAGGAGAGGCCAGGTGAGTGTGTTATATACCGGGGGAAGAGGGGGAGAGCAGGGGGGAAGTGGACACATAGGCAGTGAGAGAGGAAAGGGGTGGCACACTAGCAGTGGAAGAGCCAGATGGGGGGGGGCTTATTTTTTGGCAGTGCCCCTCCCCCGAGACTAGACTCTGGATCCGCCCCTACCTCGCGGCACTGCCATTCAAAGAAAATCTTCCTCTGACCAGAGGTTGCGGTATCGGGGAAGGTATCAGAGCATTTGGGTGAGTACGAGTATCTGTAGCGAGATTGATTCCGATACTAGTATCAGTATTGGTGTATCCCTGCCATTCATGGCCCAGTTTTAATGGCTGCAGTGGGCTTAGAGGGATGTAGAGGTTTGAGCCAATTAACACAGGGGATTCATTGGCTCAAGTAGAGGCTGTTCACTTAAACTGAATGTTCATTCAAGGCACGTCGCTCCTCAGTGGATCCTATTTTCTTACCCACATTAACCCTAAATCACCATTTCTATCAGTGTCCTTATTATCTTGATGATCTTCAATCTAAGGCTTAGCAAAGTTTACTTTGAGGACCCAGTCATGTGTTAAAAGATTTAAAAAACAGGATTTTTACCAGCACATGATTAGTTTATTGCGGAAAACACAGCATCAGCATTTTAATTAAAGCTCAGTAAACATTGCTAAGCCTTGCATTGAACACCATCATAAAGATGAGGACACTGACAGAAATAGGGATTTAGGGTTAATGTGGGTATGATAATAGCAGTCACTGAGGAGCCATGTCCCTTAAATGAGTTTATAGTAAACATGTTTTGAGAGAAATTGCTAGTGTTCCTATAAAAAATTCCAGTTGCATGCGCTGCTCTGTTTAAGTGAAATCTCCACATCACTACTGAGTCCTGCAGTGATGTGGTGGTCATTGGGAGGAGCCACTGAGTGCAGCATGGCATCAAGGAGAACTACACTACCAGAAGTGTTGGTTTCCCAGAAGACTTAATTTGGGCATTTCAATTAAACAGAGTGGCATGCAAAGATGAAGGCAGCAAACAGAGGTAAGTATTCATTCTCTTCTTTTACATGTAGGGTCAACTGAAGCAAGGAAGTGAGCATGACATTTACAGAAGGAAAGCTTAGCAATGGCAACCATGTTTCTCTATTTTGTGAATTCTACATTCACTGTTTTTTTTTTTTACATAAGCCTTTTAATCTCTATTTTGTGAATTCTACATTCACTGGTTTTTTTTTTTACATAAGCCTTTTAATCACCAAATTGATTTAGTCAGCAGGCTTTAGACCATGTAAACAGTTCACTCACTACATTGAGTTCCCATCTAAATTTTAGCTCTCATGTTTGAGTCTAATACGAAGTATACAGTATATCTGCATACTATACACAATATGCCACATGGGAGAAAGTGGATGTTCTTCAACTCTGAACTATGACAAATATGACTATGACATGATATGTGGTTATACTAGCGTTATAGTAGAGTTTACTCATCTTCCTTTCAATAAGAGTTAGCTAAAAAAAAATGTCTCATACTGATTCAACAAGCAAAAGCATAAAAATGTATATTCATCAAACAATATATCAAAGCATGGAGTACAAATAACCTTTACAGGACAAAAACACGCTTCTATTTGTGTGCATGAAATTATTCTCCAAAAGAAAAGTACAGTATTATTTTTTCTTCCAAACTTTCATCTTTTTGAATTTGCAGCGTTATTAATTTGATGCTAATTTGGCTCTAATAATTACATATGTAGCCTTAGGTCATAATCACTTTTGTACGTGATCATTTAAGTGAATTTTCCTATTACTGTAAAGTAGAACATTTGCTATGGGATATAGATAATTGGATCATTTTAATACTGTATTAAAAGCCTGAAAGAAAAGGTAAGTTTTCATTTTGACATATACATACAGTAGTTGTGGCCAAATATTATGGAATCTATATCGATTTCTGCCAAATTATATAAATACACTTATTTTAAGGTGAATACATCAATACACTAACACATTAAAATAGTGATAGGTTAAAAAGAAAATAAGGAGTGAAATAAAAAGAAAAGTTTACAAAGAATGCATAGTTGAAGAGAAAAAAGAAGGGGCAGGTAAAAGCAAGAGAGATATAGGAAACTGAACAAAGCTCTAGTATCTCATACAATTTAAATATAAAGCCCAACTCCAGTCAAAATATTCTATTTTGTTTTAAATAGCAAAGATTGGTTAGACCCTTGGTTCTCAACTGGTGGTTCGTGACCCAAAAGTGGGTCACGACTCCGTGTTCAGTGGGTCACCGCATGCCCTCGACTTTTCTAGTTGAGAGGTTCCCCAGCCTCCCCCTGGCACAGCACTGTCCATTCTTACACTGAGCAGCCATTCAAAATATGCTGCCTGGCTCCGAGTGTTGACTTAAGGTGGGGAGCGGTGGGGTGCGGTGGGGTGGGCTGGGGGTATGGCCGCAAGGGAGCTCCATCCATACAAGCAATGCTTATAGCTCCCTCGCATTTCCTGTAGAGGTGCCTGGACCAGAGTGACATCACATTCTGGCTCCCGGAACCTCTACAGGGTGCGCACGGGAGCTGTACAAGCAATGCATATATGGATGGAGCTCCATCACAGCACAGCAGCCCACACTGCCGTGCATTCCATCGCAGTCGCGACTTAGTGATCGAGGACAAATGTGGGTCCTGAGGTTACACAGTTTGAGAACCACTGGGTTAGACCATCCATAAGGTTTTATTGTCGCCTATATCCCTACTGGAGAGATTTTCCCCTTACTTCCTCTAAGGGCAG
Source organism: Nanorana parkeri (assembly GCF_000935625.1). Lineage (NCBI taxonomy): Eukaryota > Metazoa > Chordata > Amphibia > Anura > Dicroglossidae > Nanorana > Nanorana parkeri. Next base: position 376,810 of record NW_017306309.1, read on the forward strand.
GAAGTGATAGGATATCAAGGGATACAGATAAAAACACCTTTGTAGCACACCTGCTGGAGTACCCTGCTGGCTGCTTCTCAAACAGGAAGTTATTAAAAAAATTACAAAGCCTACAGCCACCAATCATATGTAGCTTGGGAAGTATGTGGGGCTCTCTTCCTGTCCTGTAGTGGATTCATGGTGCAGTTGAAGTCTCCCCCCACCAGGTGGTGTTTGGTGCTTGTTTTAGCAAGGCAAGAGGACAGTTGGGTGAAGTGCGATTTAGTCGGTGAGTTCTGCATATAAATGTTGGAGATCGCTAACTCCAGTTCAAAATATTGTAAATGTATTGTTAGCATCCAACCCTCGTCATCAGTCTCAACTTTAACCACCCGGTAGGGGAGCCTCTTATGCAATAGAATCACCAACCCCGCTCTTCTGCCTTCTGAGGGGGAGCCAAAAGCTTCACCGACCCAGAATTTTTTAGTACGTTTCACATCCTCCGCCCTTAGGTGGGTCTCTTGTAGCAACGCTACATCCGCATCTAGATGCTTAAGGTGTCTTAGAATCATGTTACGTTTGTGCGGGGAATGCATTCCCTTAACATTCCATTAGACTATTCTCATACAGGGTCTCTAGTTAGATGACATGTACAGGCAGCTATAAGCATTAATGCAGCTTTGGTGTGTATGGGAGTGCCTTGGGGTAATGTACTCACCTGGTTAGGGTCCTTGGACGTCTCGGGGCTCATTTCTGTAAGTAAGGAAGACACCTGCAGGGCGCGCCTGGACAGCACCTCATCCGTGTCGCCTGGACACAAGTAATCTAAGAGGCAACCAGCATTATGGGAAAAATTAATAACCATTGTAACTACAAATAAAACCTTAAACATATAAACACAAAGAAACAAAAAACATTGTAGTAATGACTCCACTTTTTTCCTATGTGGGCGGAGTGAGATTCGTGTCCCCGCCACCCGATGCCACTCTAATGCTGTGACTAATAAGAGCACCATTCCCCACCCAACCATGAAGGTGGTAAACCCGACATTGTGTAACTATATCCTGTGTTTTCAACGCATTCTGTATTTAAGCGGTGTGCCCCTGTTGTGTCTTGGGGTCTTAGTATTCTTACGGGGTGACCTGAGTTGTTCAACGGCTTTGGAGGGAGACCCAGAGTCCATAGTCATTGAACAAAAAAAGTAGGGTTGCACAGATACCAAGTACAGTACTTGGTATGAGTACGAGTACATGTACCGATACTTTTGAGCTCCAAGACTAGACTAGAGAAAAATTCAAAAATTAGGAGGCAGCTGTCATTTGTAAGGAGCACACGGAGCTCCTGGGATTTGTACATCTCTGTTTTAATGTATGATTTTGTTTTTATAAATATAAATAAAGGGATGCACAGATACCAGTTTTGCGAGTACTGATACTTGCCGAGTACTTACAAGTACGAGTACTGATACATTTTTGTTTATTATCATGTGACAGTTTTTCTAAAACAATACAGACTAATGATTTCAGGACAGTGGTGGAGTGCCAGAGCCAGGTCCCAGCTGCAACCGCTGCAACCCTGATAGTTGCCATGAAAATGCCAAGTATCTGCACTAGTACTCGAAAAGTATCTGTGTATCCCTAGAAAAAAATATTCTGCCTCCATGGGGTCTTGAAACGAGCATTTCCGTCTAGTTGTTTTTTCCATGTGGAGAATGGCTGGGTACGCCAATGTGAATCTGATCTGCTTCTGGCAGAGCGCTGAGCATATTTTATTGAAGGCTTTACGCTTTCTCGCAGCTTCCGCCCAGTAGTCAGCAAAGATCAGGACCTTGTGGCCGTCAACCTCTAGGGAGCGAGAGGAATGGTATTTTTGCATGATGAGGAATTTGTCCGCATAGTTCAGATCCATGACAATGACAAGTCTAGGGTTAGCCCTGTCGGGCTGTTGCTTCCCCAATCTACGTGCACGTTCCACTACGCATGTGGAAGGGAGGCCCAAAGCCTCTGGTATGGTATTAGAGCACAGATGGGCTAGTACTTGCGGTTTGTATGATTCAGGCACTCCTATGATCCGAAGATTGTTTCTTCTAGACCTATTTTCCAGGTCATCGATTTTGGTTAAGAGTGATTGAGAAATATCATCAAGTGCTGTCACTTTGGTGTTAGCTTCTAGCACTTCTTTCTCCAGGATTGAAATTCTCTGCTCTGCCTCTTTAACAGATCTGCAGCTGTGATGGTAGGCTTGAGCAGATCTGCAACTGCCAGTGCTATTTTTTCATATGCCTTCTTGTCAGCGCTCACCTCTTGAGGAATGAGGTGGCTGAGGGTCGTTGCGGCAATGTGCCCCTGGCGCCCGCCATCTTGGCCCCCTCTGTGTCTCCCTTCTCGCTCGATCACCTCACTGACAGCGATCGGGACCGCGTTCCGGCCAGGAATCTGTCCATTAGTGACAGCCGCCACAGCGGGATCCGAATGTGGGTCGGGAGGGCGGTGGGGCTGAATTTTTATTTGTTATGTGGCCGTGGTTGCAGGAGCTCGGTCTCTCTGCAGCCGATCACATGGGCGCCGGAACCGGAAGTCTACCTGCTCTTTTAATGCAACCTAAAGATCAGAGACTAGCATGGGCTTCTTTTAAAGCTTATTTTCTGCTTGTTAATAATGCATACATTCTTAAAAGGCTATGTTCACCTTTGAAAGAAAAGTGCTTATGCAGTCGATGGGGCCCCAGTAGTGAAAAAAACAACAACTGTGTAGCCTTCAAAGGGGCAAAAAAAGTAATGTAACATCATGACTCGCGCTGCCCCTTTGTTGACATTCGGGAGCAGAGTGAGTCGTGACTAGGGATGAGCCGAACACCCCCCTGATCGGTTCGTATTTGAACATTCGAATGGCCGAAATGTTCGAATACGAAATCGAACTGAATGCAAGTGTATGGGGGTCGAATGTTCGACCCCCATACAGTTGCCGGTAGATGTAATAAATACAGTGTACTGGCCCCCTTACCTCCGCTGCTGTCCCGGCCTCCGGTCCCCTGGTCCGTCTGCTCGCTGTCCCGGCGGTTCGTTGGCTTTTCTCCTTCAGTCCGGCCGCGGGTCCTCTGCCCCGCCCCCCTGCCTCCCCCTCGTCTGCAGGCTGGGAGCCATACCTTCAGGCCCCTCCTCCGCTGAGCCCTGATTGGGCAAAGTCTTGCACCTGACCTTGACAATAAAGGAATTGTCAAAAACCTTTGTTGTGGTTTTTTTCCAAATGAAGGACTTATCGCGGTGTGGTGTGTTTATTTACATTATGAATGCTTATTTGGTGAATGAGTAGGGGTAACAACTGCCCCTTACTCATTCACATAGGGGGGGGCGTCATTCAGATTCAGATAAGCCCCCTGCCCGCAGACCCCCACAACCACCAGGCCAGGGTTGTGGGGAAGAGGCCCTTATTTTCATTGACATGGGGACCCCCTGGCAAAGCACCCTCCCCATGTTGAGGGCATGGTGCAGGCTGCTGCTCAGATCAAGGGTCTGGTAAGGCATTTAAGGGTGGCCCCATGCTTTTTTTTAGTTTTTTTGGTGTTGGGGGCCCCCCTAATACTCCAGACCTAAAAGACCTAGGATGCCCCAGCCATTGGACCTTTGGACCCCTGCATCACAGGAGCAAGCACTCTCCTTGTTCAAAGCACTGCGCATGCACAGTCAGCTCTCTCCCAGCAGTGGTTGAGCTCAACAAAGCTGTAACAGGGGGAGAGAGAGCTCACTGCAAATGGGCATGGGTTTTAAATGAGGACAGGGCTTGGTTGTATGATGCAGGGGGTGAGTGCCCAATGACTGGAACATCCTAGCAACAGGACCTCATAGGGACTTATCTTTCAAAGGTGAACTTTGCCTTTAAAGTCCATAGCTGCGACAGGTTCACTTTACTTTCACAGCTGCCTATCTAAAAAAGCCAACTTACAAAAGAAGCAAAAATAATTAAAGGCATTTATTACACAGTAACTACAAACACTGAATCCCCGGTAAGTGACATTAAATATTAATACGCTAGTTACTGACCTCCTACCAAAACTGAAAATTATATTCCTTAATCATGATTACCAGTCTGATATATCTGACAGGAGAGTTCAGCGCAGGGCAATTCAATCACTAGAATTAAACCTAGTTCACCTTAATGCAACATATGATCTAATATGCTTAGTAAATGAAAATCATCAATCATTAATAATGATAATTACACTGTTGGACCTGTCCAATGTAAGCAAATTTCTGTCATGTCATACCTGGCACAAGCAGTTTTTAGATTCATTAATTTGAAATTTACTGACACACCAAATTAAAATTGATCATTTGCTTTTTAGCACACCAATAATTTTATGCCATAAAGTGATAACATTTTGCAATAAACTCATATTGCCAATACATTGAGGGAGTATAATATTTTAAGGCAGTATTCAACAAGTTAATGCGTTTTTTATTGACATTTAAGAAATTAATTTGCCATTTCGTATTTCTGTTTTTCATCAGCTTAATTTTCTCAGTGGGGGACACATTTGGCAAAGTCAGCACTTTCTGCAACATCACTCTTTATGATCACAATTTAACTCCTCACTCAACAAATAGCAAGCAAAATCACAGATGTATTCATTCTTCACCAGAACATTTTCCTAAAAAGACAGGTATTGTTATAAGAAGTACAAATGCAAAGTAATTAAAATTAATCTAACCTAGTGAATGTGGTGGCCTATTATTTTATTAGTTCTGTTTGTTTTATCAGGGGAATAGAGCAACAAACTGATAACTGTGAATAATAATTAGGGATGCACCAATATATAGGCCGCCGAAACATATCGGCCGAAAATTGCACTTTTGGCATAATGCAGAAAGTGCCATTTTCCTGCCGATACATCGGCACATCCCTGCTTTCTTTCCTCCCCGCCGGGCACTGCTCTGTGTCCCAGCGGGGAGGAAAGAAACTGTGATAGTCAGCCCAGCGCTGCAGGAGGAGAGCGCTGTGAGCGGCGGGCGTCGCCTCCCACACTGCTCAGCCTCCCTCCCTAGCAAGCCCAAAGTTGGGGTTAAATGTTGAGAAATTGAAATTTATACAAGACACTTAGTGATGCCTTGGCACCAAGTGCTGCATTGTAATGAGGAAATGAGAGTTACATAGTAGGTAAGGTTGAATAAAGACACAGGTTTATTGAGTACAACCTATGTGGTTTTGTGTGTGTGTGTTTGAGTTACTCAGATTACCTGAACCGCTGTGTATCTTGCTCTCTTTAAAAAGTATCTAGTTAGGTCTTGAACGAATCTACACTGTCAGCTGAAACCACTGTCTTTGGATGGGATTTCCACAATTTTACAGCTCTCACAGTAAAGAATCCCCATCGCTGTTTAAGATTAAGCCTTTTCTTTTCCAGTTTCATATGGTGGCCTCTTGTCTTCTTGAGTGAACTAACAGTAAACAGTTTATTACTGATGATGCCATCACCATTAAACAATTTGTACATTAATATTATGTTGTCCCCTTATCCTCTTTTCCAGAGTGAACAAGTTTAATGCATGCAGTCTTTTCTCATAGTTTATGTCCTCTAACCCCTTTATTAGCTTTGTCGCCTTTTTTTGGACTTTCTCCAGCTCAAGGACATCCTATCTGTGGATTGGTGCTCAAATCGGAACCGCATACTGAAGATGTGACCAAACCAGTGTTTTGTAGAGGGGCATAATTATGAATTTGTCTTTAGAGTATATTCCCTTTTTTATGCATGATAGTACCCTGCTTGCCTAATTTGCTGCAGCCTGGCTTTGCATGCTGTTACTAAGGTAACAGTCCACTAGGGCTTTTTCCACCTCTGATTCCCCCAGTGGTTTTTCTGTAATGAGTAGTTTGCATGGGTTTTTTTAGTTACAAAATGTATAACTTTACACTTCTCATGTTTCATCCAATACCCAGGAATATTTGGGAATGTTTCTGAACTCCACTAGTAGTGCAGAAAGTAGGGGAGCACAGAGAAAGTAAGTAATTGCTCCTAAGAGTCCCTATGATAAAGTGAAGCTTTATGCCCAGCATATGGTTATTACAAACTCACTTTAAGGGGTTAATTTATAAATGTTTTGCCCGGTGTATAGCCAAGTGGATGTTTTCACGGCACTAGCACTTACAAGTATAGGACATTCCTATACATGTCAGCGAATTTTATAAAGGAACCCCTACGTCATATGTCGCATATCTGCAACTGTTTTCATAACAGACAAAATTAAACCGTGTTGGGCAGTACCTCCTGAAACAACCCTTCTCTTAATTATTTTCACGTTTTAGTATATTTACCTTGTAATTCAACTCTCCTCTACGTCTTCTCTCCTCTCCGCTCCCTCTCCTGTCTCCTCTCCTTTCCTTCCACTCTCCGTCTCCTCTCCTCTGATCCCAGACCTATATTATGACTTAGTACCAGGGAGTGTGTCCATGAAGTCCTGGGCTCACAGGAAGTGGGTTGAATGATACTTGGTATCATTCAACCTGCAAACGATTTGGCACTGAACTACAGAATAGTGAATTTGTTGGGGACAGCAATGGTGAGAGAATTTTTTTATAGCTTTTCAATTCATGTGATTTTACCAATAGTGAGTTTAAATGCCAACATATTATATGATGCAGTGAAATGGTGACATGCAAAAGTATATTAACCTGAGAAATTATGTCCTAAATTAAATATTGGTATTTGATTGTAGGGTGTCCCATATTTCAGGGCTCTTAAAAAACTGAAGCACAGGTACCTGTAAGTGCCTGCTACCAACCTCCCACATTTTATACTTTTAATTACACTTTAACTGTAGCACATAGAAAACTGAAATATAATGGTTTGCAATTGCATTTAGAATCTCATGACAGCTTGTTAGCTGAACTGATAGTGTATTAAACCTACAGCGCAACTGTACAAGTATCGAAGACAATTCATTGTAGCATAGGATCATCTTTATTAAACAACCAAGCTCCTTATCAGCTAATTAGTTCTTGGAATTCTTCTATTCTAAGTATGTCACAAAGGTTAGAACTAAGGCATGCTAAAGAATATCTATTAAACTTATATATAGATGCATGTAATAGAAAATAATGAGCAAATACCTTGTTAAGCACACATAAGTTAATGACCATTTTGTAAAAATGTAGTGCTCACGTGCCAAACCTTTTTTCCTTCCTTTTAAAAATTAGGAAATTTAAGTGTACATGAGTAACTACAGATTAATAACTGTCAAACTGGGGATACTATAAAGGTGAACATCCAAATAATAATATTTAGCTTTTTTAGCTTGTTCTTAGAGTACACTTTGCTCATATTAAAATAAATGGGCACATGATATAGATGAAAAATGATACAACATTTTGTTCCACAATGCTTACTTACTTTATATAATTATTATTGTTATTGTTTTAAAGAGATGATACATGCATTACAATAGGAAAACCAGTGACTTTACATTGAGTATAATTACATAATAAAGACCATAAAGAGCTGCTACTGCGGGAGAAATTGTAAAACTTCTGAACTGTGTACATTTGTATATAGATCACAACCATTTTGTATGCATTGCACTCCACAATAATCTTCTTCTTTTCCACACTAACTCCCCTTTGCTCGCTATCACATACGCACATTCCTACTAGACATGTGCAATTTTTTTCGGAAAGATTCGTTTTTGGGATGAATTTTTGGAAATACGAATTTCCGATAACGAAAATTTTGGATGCATCCAAATTTCTTTCCTGAATTAAGTTTTATTGCGTTAAGCATCAACTTTAAAAAAAAAAACATTTTAGTTTTCGTTAGCGGTAGTATGTACGATTTTTCGTAATGAATGAATATTCGTTGCTGCAAAATGACATTAGACAAAAGAAAAATAATGATATTTTATTTTATTTTAACTTTTTTTTACACTCGATTGAAAAGAAAAGTGTGAGGTTCCCCCTAATGGATACCAGACCAGGGAACTTAACGCTTTTTTTCTTCTCTTCTGCAGACTGGAAAAAAAAATATTAGTTAAATGTTATTTTATTCTTCTGTCTAATGTCACTTTGCTGCTAGGAAAATGTGTTCATAATGAACATTCGTACATACTACCACTAACAAAAATTCGGATTTCATCCAAATCCCGAAACAAATTGACTATTGGACCCAAATCCCGAAAAACGAATTAACAAAATCCAAATGAAAATGAAACAAATGTTTTGCCGGCGCACATGTCTAATTCCTACATTCTTTCTAGAAATAGCAATATTCTGAAGAATTACAACTTTGCTTCCTCTTTTGCCTTAAAAGTACATGCTTTTGTAAACACTTATATAATATAAAAAGTACATAATAAACTACAATGGTATGTAACAAAACCTTGGGTTTCTATACGTGCTTGTTCTCCCATTACAATGATATTATATAACCCTAATTGGGAGCCACTAATCAATACACAGGTTTTCCTTTGTTTTAACCTATTTAAAAAGCTGTGAGTGTGGATAAATACCCGTTCACCTTGACACTGTTGTCAGTCCTGCATGAGTTCTCTCTTGGTAGACCACAGAACACCTTACTTTGATGTACTGTAGTCCAAGAGGGGAGAACTCAGACAGAGTTGACTGACAACACTGCTTGGAATGTCAGTTTTGTCAGCTCTCTACAGGAAATTGGGAGCTCAATTGGTTCCTGGCAGGATCAACTGGCATTTGTTTTTGTTCTTGCAGCTTTTTAGAATAGATGAAACATTGCCAAAACTTTTTTTGCAGTGATACCAAAGTAAACAATACTACAGCAAATATAATTTAATATAATCATGTTAATATAAATACTTTAGGAATACTTTCTTTAATTCACACCGGAAATAATAAAAAAAAACTCATTTGTGGTTATTATTAAAGCATTTAAAACTTAGGGGTTGATTAACTAACCTTATAAACACGTCACGAACAAGTATACACCTCTGTAGTGTGTTCCCTCCCAGCATGATCTATTGGTGGAATCTAAACACCTTTGTAGTGTGTACACACCCAGCAGGTGTGTTGTGCAAAGCCCTGCATGAATTGGAAGGTGATGTTGTGTAAATTAGCTCTACATTGTGTTGCTTGCGTTGATGAATGCAGGAATGTAAATGCATCAGCTAACCATTTTTGTCTAAACTGTGAAGCAGCATTATATATGCATCATGTGCATGATTTTTCCATATATGGCATTAGTGGAAATATGCTTTTAGAGACTTTTTGGTTGATAAATACGTTTTGCTGTGTAAAAATCACACGCACCTAGTGCGTGTGTGTGTTTAGGTTAGTAAATCACCCCCTTAGACTCAGATTTTCATTTATCCTTCTAGGTGCTAAATAGTACAACCTGCTAAACCAAAGTACTAGATAGAATCCAATACCATCCACCTCAGCTGTGACACCATGGGGTTGATTTACTAACCTTGTAAACACACCACGAACGTGTATACACCTCTGTAGTGTGTTCCCTCCCAGCATGATCTATGGGAGGAATCGAAACACCTTTGTAGTGTGTATACACCCAGCAGGTGTGTTGTGCAAAGCCCTGCAATGAATTGCAAGGTAATGTGGTGTAAATTAGCTCTATGTTATGTTGCTTGCGTTGATGAATGCAGGAATGTAAATGCATGAGCTAACCATTTTTGTCTAAACTGTGAAGCAGCATTATATATGCATCATGTGCATGATTTTTCCATATATGGCATTAGTGGAAATAAGCTTTTAGAGACTTTTTGGTTGATAAATACGTTTTGCTGTGTGAAAATCACACACACCTGGTGCGTGCGTGTGTTTAGGTTAGTAAATCACCCCCCATGACCGGGAACATTAAAATATCTCACCGTGTGATTGTCCGTCGACAGGTTGTTTGGGACAAATGTACTAAATTACCACCTTTCCCATTGTACCCTGATATGCAAAAACATGAATCCACATATATATCTTTATAACAAATCTTTTTTCATACTTTATATAATCACAAGAAAGGATATGCATGCCATAATAGGGATGTGTACTTAAATGTTTTTGTACTACGCTTTGCATCGAATCACACCATAGACACAGAAAAAGTTCAAACTGTAGTTTTGCTCTGAATTTGAGCTGTTCCATTGCCTCTCCATTCCAACATGTCAAACCATGAAAGTGTACATTTTAATGTGTACTTGTTGGCTTAAAGTTAAACCCATGCCTGAGACTAATGCATGCAACTACAAGAGCCTGTTAGCTTGAACAACTAATTTTCATATTTTCTCTGGACAACTGAAATTCAGGGCAACCTATAATGACTACAGACCTCTAGGGGTTGCAAGGTGTCCTACCCTTACCGTTACCTCTTTCCTCCGTGTAAGTCACAAAGTGTGAAAACTGGTTTTAATGGCCAATAGAGAGATGAGGAGGCAGGAAAAGGCATATCATGGTGCAATCATTGGTCTCAATGTGCACTAGAGATTTCCCTCGAGCTTAGGGGTAAGTGGTCACTCTAATATGAACTAATTCTGTACACAGGCATTCAAATCTGCATTATAATCCAGTACTTGGATAATGTCAAGCCTAGATATTTGCTTTATGACTTCTAGGCAAATGAAACAAATGTTTTAAATTAATTTTTTAATCAAGAAATATTATTAGATGTTCAGTAAATGCTACTACTTTGGTTCCCCAACATATGACTTTATAGTTGCTTGCATTAATCTCATACAAAACAGTTCACAGAAAGGGAGGACCAGCAGTTGAAGCCAGTCAGGCTGTATTGCATTGCACTGTGTTGATTAACGTCGAGTGGGCTGATAAGTCTCCATTATTATCCAAAAAGCAGCCTGGAAGCAAGAAGGTGACAAACAAAGCAGAACATTGGAAGGCATTGTTACCTAAAATCACCCATCAACCCTTATTACCACCATTTCAGGGAGCAGGTACAACACTAAGGGGTCTATTCACAAAGCTGCCGAAGGATCTGGCCGTAGCTTCGGTCGATCCTTCGGCTGGCTTCGGCCCCAGGACCCCTTCGGTTCAGGAGAACCGAGGGGGTGCTGTACGGGCTATTCACAATAGCCCGTACAGCTCCCGATCACGGCCGAGCAGCTCAGTCGAGCGCTGAGCCGTGCTAGTACATGTATGTAGGGTGCAAAATTGAGATCCTGAATCATATCATTTTAGAATGGAATTCTCCTTTAATCAGCACATACTGTACATTATACGTGCCTAGGCTGGGCACAAATAAGCATATCATTCCTGCTGCTAACAAACCAGTTTTGCAATTTCTGACTCATTCCAAGCAATTTAAATCAAATTGCTTAGATTGTTTGGCTGATTTTAACACTGGAAATGCCTCTATTTTTTGCATTCTGATTAGATTATTGTTGTTAGTTAGCCTTTCATAATCTTCATTGGCAGCAATCAAAGACTAAATAGCCTAATTGTATGTGTTACTTACATGAATCACAGGCAAATTTCAAGCCCAAATGTACCTAAATCATGTTTTTCCTACAGTCAATCCAGTCTGAATTTATTTTTTCATGTACTAAAGGAAATATATTCATGTATCAAGATCTGTAGCACTATAAACTACACACCACACTATATAAATAAAACTATAAAGTGCATAAACCCAATACATATAAAATGAATAATTCAAATGCAAAACGCAATGTGCAAAACCGATATACAAATCCACAGTACTACTGTATGTACCCTAATAGTGGATACATATTTTAAAAACTGTGTACCTTAATAAAAGTATTTTATTAGGGCTGCGGAAATTAATGATTAATCCCTCGATTAATCGTTAATTTTTTTGATAGATCAAAATTCTTTTGATCGGTACTAACCTCTCCGCCGGCTTCCGGGTCTTCCGGGAGTTCTGTCGGAGATCCGGTGACGTCATAGGACTCCTCACGGGACTCCTCCCCCTTCCCTTCGTTAGCCGACGGAGCCACTTGGGCCAGTGAGTTTGGGTATTTTGATCACCCTAATTCTAGTCTCCCGCTCCCGGCCACCAAGGAGAGAAACACTGCTGTTTCTTTTTTTTTTTATTCTGACACGGAGCCGTGTCAGCATAGAAAAAAAATAAATTTGCCCATTGGAATGCATTTCTAGATTCCATTGTACCCACCCTCTGCTGCAGTTCTCCATCAGGTCCATCAGCAGAGGGCGGGTACAATGCTAGTTTACTATTGGCTATTGCAAATTGAAATAGCCAATAGGAATCTAGCAATGCATTCCAATGGGCAAAAACTTTTTTTTTTCTTTTGTGACACGGCTCCGTGTCAGAATAAAGAAATAAAAATAAAAAGCAGTGTTTCTCTCCTGGGCGGCCGGGAGCGAGAGGCTCCCAGAGCGCCCGGGAGAGTTTTTTGTTGTTTTTTTTTACGGCAGCAGAACCACCGGAATAGAAAACTGTTGGGCGGAGCTAGCTGTCATTGAGGGACCGGGCAGAACTGCCGAGCCAAATGCCGAGAATACATAATATGTATTCTCTTATTTATTGTTATATCTACACCTATTTGTTGTTATATCTACAACTTACTGATCACACTCCATATGTTCCATAAGCTGTTGATCTAAAAATAATTGTAGCAGATCTCTGAGATCAGACTTTTGTATAGGGGTTCCTCCGAGGTCAAAAGTTTGAGAAAGGCTGGTCTATAGTAACCTGCTCGGTTTGAAGTCAGACAACCTTGCAGAAATACAATGTTTTGTCAGTTTCCAGTAGTGATACACTTACTTTTCAAAAACATTAAATAAGATGAATGCTTAGAGCAGTGAATCTGAAAAAGGCTACAGTTCCTGAAGGAGTTTCTGAGAGAGTTTTTAAAGCTTTTGCAGATAAAATTATTGGGGAATTTGTTAAGATTGTTTACCTTTTCCTATCACAAGTTATTATTTTATCTTCAGCTCTTATAATTCCTGTTACCTAAAAGTCAATTATCAATAACTTTAGCGACTCAATTGAAGAGTAATCCAGACTCCAAAGTGTATTTAAGGGCTCCTGCCATCAGTGGTACATCAAACACAAAAAAAGAGATTTCCTCGCAGAAGGTCTGTGTCAGCACAGCCCAATACACAATAGAATTTCAGCCTCCTGGCTAGCTGTGAGACAATTTGAGCCTGCAGACTGGTCCAGTACAGAATGCATGCAGTCTCTTTATCTAACAGACACCACATACTGATCATCCCAGAGAAAGCCTAAATTATGCCTCAGGTGGGAAAAAGGTGTGACCAGTGCTTAATCCCTGCAAACTGCAAGACAGACCTATCTTTACCATAAGTGTATATAAGCAGCAGGTAAAGCTCATCCACAATTCCTGGACCGAAAAGAGGCTGTTTGGCACAATATACACTACACTGTATGCTTTATGCCTACAAATATTCCTAATGCTCAACTTCTGAATTTTCTAGACTTGTCCTTTAACATTCAATATAATCATCTTTAGACTTTGCTTTGTCAAATAACAATGTTTGCACTTTTACGATGCTGCATACTTCCACAGGAAACCATATAACCATTAGTGTTGAATAAACCTACTTTGCCCCCATTTGCTTTACAAATCTGGGGAAAAAGGTTATATCTCATAGCAATGGGTAAAGATCAGATTAAAACATCTGAAAATAGCCCACCCTAGCTTTAAACAGAATGTATAGTCCTTTTGTATACATGTTTTTTACTTTTATATTCAAGACTAAAAAATGTATTTGAAATAATGTTTTTTATTCCATTTTAGTCAGTTAAATGTCAAATATCACAAATGAATATTTTATATTTACCAGCTGCAGAAAGCAGGTGGAGCTCTAGAGCCTGATGACTGCCAGTTTTGTGCAGTGTTTTACTTCTATGCTATAAAATTCCTAAATAAGAAGGTGTTGTTTGATCTCCAACTATTCAGCTCAAATCATAACACACAGCTGTCTGCTCTAATATCCCGAAATGGATTTGTATTTAGAAAGAGGTATTAAACTAATACAGAACTAGTGCTGGACACTTTTAACTTAGTATGCTCTGCAAAAAAACTGTTACAAAAATAAAATAAAGCAATTGAAATTATTTTAAAAATCTGGTTATAACTTGTGTACAATAAAAAAATAAAATTAATCAAAACCTATTCCCCTTCTAGGCAGTTGTCACCTCCTAGGCAGTTATCACCAGAACAGGTGTCACCATTGGATGTTTTCCCCTCTTTTTACACCTTAAGACACCTGTTCTGTATGTACCGATCACTTAGATATGCTATATTCTTCTGTGACCCGCACTACAGCTTTCTGTTATGGAATAAAAGGCTTATTATCAACAGTTTGAAAATCTAATTTAAGGGGTTTTAAAATAAAAAATACAATTCACAGAAATGCTTAGGAGGTCATATTGTCTTTTTAACATGTGAATTTTACTACTTTACAATTTAGAAAAAACAAAACATACTTATGATCTACAGTATAAAGTAAAACCTGGAGGACATGTATGCCTGTGTCAATGGTTTTTTGTTCACTTTATGGGGGTTTCACATTCCCATACCAGTCTATGGGAATGCAAAACCTGAAGAAGGTCAAACGCAGGTCAGAAGAAGGTCAACTGCAGGTCAAATAAACCTGCATCTCAAACTGTTCTCAATGTGCTTGTGTGGGTCTCCTCCAGGCAATCTGCTTTTCTCCCACACTCCAAAGACATGTTGATAGGTTAATAGGTTAAGTTAAGAAGTACCATTACATGGGGAGCAGTACTTATAAATGTGGCTTTAAGGGCAACATTACAAGTGCACAATTCCTTCAAATAACATGTTTTGGGGTGCCTTAAACCTGCCCGTGTATTGGCACACCTATATGATATACCATTCAAATTACTGCTAAATCCCCAGTCCTGGCCACTTTATTCTGTTTGTAAACAAAGCAGCCAGGGGTTCCTTCAACATTTATGCCAGATCCTTACCCAGGATTAAGGTCTGCTATGGATTATAAAGGGGACCAATAAAAAACAAAATATGGTGTGGGGTTACCCATAAAAATCCATACCAGATCCTTATCAGTGATACAGATCTGAAATAGACTTTAAAGGATACCCCATGCAAAAAAATATGGTGTGGGGTCCCTCCAAATCCTTAATACACCCTTATCAGAGCATGCAGTCTGGCTGGCAGGTACAGTGAGTATGATGCCCCCCTTGTGAGCCATACTAGACCATATGCCCAAAACATGGGGAGGGTGTCTTTTATGTTGATGAGTACAAGGACCTCATCCCTAAATCGATTGCCAAAGAGGATGTTGTGGTCTGTGAGGGGTGACGTATAAGAATCTGGAAGCCACCTTCAAAATAAGGGGTCCGCAGATATCCAGCCCCTCCCTAATGTCAATGAGTAAGAAGTACCTAGTACCCCTGGTTACTCATTCACAAAAAAAGGTTGTAAACACACACACTTATTGTACATAAATACAATAATGTCCTATGATGTCCAAAAAATAATGTTTAATGGCAATCTTCTGATGCTCTCACCATGAATGACAAAATGTCAACAAACCAGCTCCTGGAGATGTCAGTGACCAAAACAGCTTTCGCTGTTTGTGTCCTACTAACTAATGACTATGTGCAGCCTAGTCATATTTGGCCACCGACGTCACCTAGGGATGCCCGCTATCTTGTTTACAAGTTTAAACACGTCCTCAGGCAGTGGGATATTGTGTCCTAGCAACCAATGATTCTGTGCAGATGCTGGCATCCTAGCAACCATTGATGCTTGCAGCCTAAGTTGTCATTTATTGGTGGTAGTAATACTGCCACAAAACAGAAGACTTTCTACTGCAGTAGCAGCCACAGTTTTGTGCAGGCAAATAAGGCAGAAACATGACATTTTGCTTGCCCATTGGGGAACTGCAAACACCCAGATTTAACGGTGACCTCCTGCAAATTAGGTCCACACTACACAGAGGGGCCTTGATGAGGCAGTGTGACTTCCATATATTTTGCAAAAGTTGTGCAACTAAAACCTATGTTTTTAACCCTAATAGTTACATAATGTAATTTGTTTTTGGTTTGTTTTTTGTTGGCTGGCTGGTGCATGTGCAGGGAAATATTTGCTTTTGGCATGAAGGCGTGGGCAGAATTTTTTCAGCACAGCTTCCGTCACTTGCTTCAGGAGGATACCCAGCAATTAATTTATTCCGATCTTGAGAAAGAGAGCAAATGTTGCACAGAGGGAGGGGACAACATACAGGAAGCAATATTTGCCAGTGATGTTTCTGTAGCTGCAGCTTACTGCCAAGTGGGCTCCAGTGATGCAAAGGGGTTGATGAGGTAACAGATGGTACCTGGCTGCCCAGTTATGTAGAGGAGAACAGTGATGGAGAGGCAGGATGTCATCCAGTAAGGCAGAATCAGTAAGGCAGGATGTCATCCAGGGACAGTTTAAAAGGGAACAGAGTCAGTAGCCATCCTATTCTACCAGAGGGCAAAGCTCTACAGGTGAAGGCCAATGCAATACCTAGGGCCACTCTGCAGGGCTCAACAGTCTAGGCCTTTTTTCATCCATGTGCTGCAGACAGCACTGTAGTGGTTTGCAGCCTGTACCTGCAGCATATCAAGCATGGTAAATCTACCAGTCATTTTGGTACCATATGCATGAGGAGACACATGTCTGTTCACCATAAAGCGGAGTGGGAACAGCTCATAAATGCTACTGGTCATCAGCCAAAGGCCCACATTCTTCCTCCTTCTCTACATTATTCTACCAGTTCCACCAGTCTACAGGAATCTCCATTTGCATCTGCTGCAATAACGGCCTCAAGTGGTTGAGATTGGAGTCTGACAAGGGATTTGAGAGTAATATATTAAGGATCATCAAGCTGGGAAGAGGGTCATACTTAGTAGAACCAAGTGTAGGCTTTCATCTCGCTCAAAGGCTCCAAACCCCACCCTACCATCTCCAACTACGCCGTTGAGCAGGCAGGTGTCTCTTCCCCAGCTGCTGGAACACAAAAATATGCAGCAAGCCTCCTGCATGCCCAACGTTTCAATGGCTCTACAGCTGCTCTCATTCCAGTTAGTGGTGTCAGCATTCTTCTGTGAATTTGCACCTTGTGCTGCATTACAGTGGCAGGTACCTGGTCAACCTTTTTATGCCTAGATGGGCATCCATGCCCTCCACCATCATGTGGGGGGCGGGTACAGCTGGCTCTGCCTCTAGATAGGCAGAGCCAGCTGTCACTCACGCAGCTGGGCGGATCCCATCGTCTAAGTCGGGATCCGCTCCGGCTGCGGCGTCTCAGTATACCGCGAGCTGTAGCTTGCGGTATACTGAGCTTAGGGTAACGGGAGGATGCTAGTTTGTGTCCTCCCGTTACCCTAAGGAGAACTATGGGGAAAAACACTGACCCCATAGTTCTCCTTTAAGTTTTAGTAAGATGTATCTAGCAGACGGTGATTAAACTGACACCTTTGCTTAGCAAAATAAGTGAATAGGTATGCAAAAGAGCAGCTCAGGAACAATCAGAAGTACATCAAAAGGAACCCTGACAGACAGCATAGCCAGGTCCCTGATTTGCAGTGCAGTTGCATACCTGTTCCTAGCCTGATCAAAGCAACAGCAGGACACTGATGTCATCATACTGGTGCTGTTCTCTAATGTAAGCATCCTTAAAGTCTTTGCCTTCATGGCTTGTGTTTCTCAAGCTGTGTTTCCAGTGCCACAGGAAGTGCCAGGTAAACTAAGAACACAAAAAGCGCACAGCTCACACCTATCATGCGTCACCACAATCCACACTCGGTGCACGGATCACTTTCTCCTAGAGTGATAGGCTCAAAAACTGTAGAACCAGCACACAATGATCTTCCAAAGAAATTCAAACTTTATTCCACATGCATCTATACATAGAACAACACTGACACGTTTCTGCCTTACTCTAGATGCATGTGGAATAAAGTTTGAATTTCTTTGGAAGATCATTGTGTGCTGGTTCATTTGCCAGGTAGTCCCAACTTCTTTTCTTCACTCTAAATTTGATGTACAGTCATTAGTGGAAGTGGTTTAAACAAAACGCAAGCAGGGCACCACAGGAACGCATCAATAATATGTTTTGCCAATGACAGGAGTGAAAAAAAGACCACATCGGTGAATGACGTCTGATAACTGCCATTAGGTGATATATATTTATAGGTTAAAAATGGATGTAGGCATTGGTGGTCCACTGCAACAGATCAGGAGACTGTGGACGCTTTAAGGTCTACTAACTAAAGTTTACCACACCTTTTACAATCTGATTGTACAACCTCCTTTACATCTACAAACAACTATGTAGTGCAAAAACAACTATATAGTGCAAGAGCCTGCTTTATACAAACTGAATGGAAAATGTATTTAGGTCTTCATGACACATTGTTTGGTGAGATTGTACACAGACCGTAAAGTCAGAAAGCAACATGCATGGTGAGCAAGAGAGTTTCCCCTGCTCTGTCAAAGTTTTTGTACACAGGATTGCAGAAACCTAATTAAAAACAGAAATCAGTTAGTAATACTAGCTGTTTTTAAAACGATATTTAATTATTTTTTAATTAATATATCATTTAGATTAAATAGTGGGTTTTTTTACACTCCCTTAAGCTCAGCTTTATAGAAGACCATGTACTGTAGATTCATTTTAGTATTGTATAGCTCATTGCTAACGTTTAATATTTCATTTTCACAAGAAAACTGCACAGTAAGCAGCACTGGTACCCAGTGGCGACTCTAGGAACAATATTTAGGGGGGCACATAAGATACCACAGTCAGATCTGGGGGGGCACTAATAATTTTCATTGCATGTCGCAACCGATGGGAGCCGAGAGCTGATTTAATTGCGGATGGCATCTGCGTCCTGCAGTTGACTCCCTTTCCAATATAACAATGATGTTCTAAGTTTCATTGCACACTAACTGGACCGCATACATCCGGATAGGAACAGAATCATTAATATTAAATGATATGTAACTTTTGCACAATATTAAGACTTCATACCTTTTCCCCCTTTCATAATGTGATGTTTGGAAACACAGGGTAAAAAATCATGGCTAACTTTAGTATATATTTATAAAACAATGCTTCCTGTATATTTATTATACATACAACCAAAAAATGCTATACCTTTAAGCTTCCATTGGCACAGTAGTTGGCACAAATTCAGCACCACAGGAGTTTGATTACAAGCTGACATTTGCTTTAGAAGCAATTCTAACAGGTAAATTATATGATTGCAATCAGCTACACACCGAGCAGGTTTAAACTTGAACATTGAATTGCCAAGGTTGGTGAGGTGTTGAAGTGTACATTAAGTGTATCTAACAGATGAAGGCTGTGCTGGGAAACACAGCAGCACTGAGTAACACTGTGTGTGACTGCAGTTCCATTATGAAAATTAGTTTATCATAGCGCTTCTCACCAAGTGAACCTTAAATAAAATAATCCCTTCAGTTTTCTGCTAATGTAGACTAGCCCATAACACCTTGCAATGGAAAATTGCAGCTAAAAAAAAACCTAACTTCACCTTTTATATAACACCGATATAAATGATGAACATTCTTCATATTCTGTAATGTCCCAATACTTATTATTCTCCCCATTCCATGTCTCTTCCCTTGATATGTAGAGCTGGCCTTTCCTGCTGTTGTAAATGTTGATAGTTGTCAAGGGGTGAACTCAAATACAGGGGATTCCTATTATACAATGGAGAAAAATGTATCAATTTGGTCCCATCATTAGCATCTTTTAAACTGTTGCATCCTTGATTTCTAGTGCATATAGCGACAGATTCATTATCTGTTTATGCTTGATACTTAAATGCCTTCATAAATTGTCCCAGTCTGTAAACTGTCTCTAAACTGTCACTAGCTTGCAGGGAACCTACTGACAGCTGAATAGCCCTAATGCTTAGCTGACTTGAATGAATGAAGCTGAGCTATCCTTGTTATACTTTAAGAAGTGCTCAGAAGGACTTTTAGAATGTGTAACAGTTTAGAATACGGTAAAACAGTAGAAAGGTATCATGGCACACTCACAAACCTGCATGTAAAACAACTTTACTCACCACTAAGGATAATAACAGAGGTTTGGATACACGTCTTCTGCAGAGGATGTGAAAGCCGCACTGCCGCGCCAAGGCACCTCTTATAGTGCGGTCCTAACTCTAAACTATGAGAGTCTCCATCTTGGAGCACATGGGGGCAGAAGATTTCAAATTGGGTGCAGGTTTGTCAGGAGGACGCCCAGCCTCCTTAAAAGCACAGAAACACACAAGGGATCCCGCACATCCCAATGGCAGCTGAGAAACCCCATGCGTCGCTGCACCAAATCGGTCAAGCAAAACAAACGACAAACGCACTCAACAATTTGTCACCAGTTATACAGTTTAGAATACCAGTTTAGAATACGGGCCTCAACGTAGCAGCACGCTGGCAATTTGCTGCCCGTAGACCAGTTAATTTTGTCCTGCAGGCAGTGCCGCCAATAGGGAACTAGAACTGGCCCTCGTGTACTGGGTCCGGGCCCCATCAGGTCAGGTGATCTTCACTCTCTCTCCTGGCTGTCTCTCCTCACTCTCTCTCCTGACTTTCTCACCTTGCTCTCTCTCCTGGCTGTCTCTCCTCGCTCATTCTCCTGGCTGTCTCTCCTTGCTCTCTCCCCTGGCTGTCTCTCCTTGCTCTCTCCCCTGGCTGTCTCTCCTTGCTCTCTCTCCTGGTCGCCTCTCTTTACTTATTCTCCTGGCTGTCTCTCCTCGCTCTCTCCTGGTTGTCTCTCTCCTGGCGATCTCTCCTCAGTCTCTCTCCGGGCTGTCTCTCCTCTCTCTCCCGTATGTCTCTTCTCACTCTCTCTCCTGGCTGTCTGTCCTAATGCAGCCCCCATGGAAGAAGAAAACATGGCCAGTGGCCCCCAGGTCATTTGGGTTTGAGACCCCTGGTTTAGAGGGTTTTTAATATGGCAAATGCTGGACACAATTACTGTGCAGTTGAGAAATGATGCAAATGCTGCAAAACATTTGCAGTAAATCGCAAACATGGATATGTCACAAAATCAACATATGTGCAAAACAGAGATATGGTACAACCAGGAAGATAATGTTTCTCACCAAAACTATGATATATAAACCAACATACAGTAGGTTTTTTTGTATATCTGGGTCAGGTAATGTTAGTCAAAATATTTTATTTTTATGCTGATTTTGCTATTACTTTGATCCTTGTTATACACATTATTTGCAATTAATCACAATAATCTGAAATTACATAAACCTAAAGAGAATTTCTGGACTTATCAAAGTCTATATTTAAAATATATCTTATTTTCTTTAGTTTTGGATAGAGTGTGGAGGGGTTACACACCCTGTCAGGTTTTTATTAAAATATGTGTTCCTGTTAGAGAGATTCACTTTCTCTAGTCCTTCTAGTGACCAGTTTCACTAGGAGTAAAAGTAAGGGTAGCTTCCTTTCTATATTTCTAGGTCACAGACCAAAGTCAAGCATCTCTAGGTATATTCTTATTGTGGGACAGACAGAATTCAAAGGACAACTGCATATTTTTTTATAAAATTGTTTATATTTATTAGTATAGCTCACTTACCAACTTAGCAATATAATTAGTTAAATACTTCCTCAGGTCTAAAAAAGATTAACAATATAACTACAAATGATATATGTTTTCTTATCACAAGGTATCATTTACCCATGGTGTGCCCACTGTAATTCAGCTCTTAAAATCATCTATAATTGTGGCTGCTCACATTATTATTAAAGGTTAAAGAAACTTTACCACAAAGTTTCTTTACCCTTTTG
>NW_017306309.1:398581-402619 GCF_000935625.1 Nanorana parkeri
GCCCCAATGCTAATCATTAAACATACCTAGATTTCACTCCGAGGCTTACAGCATTGTTTACATCCCTCCACCGACTGCTGGATCCAACATTTGCCCCCCGTGCAGGTCGGCTCTATAGGCTTTTTGGAGCTGGTAGACAGATAGGGGCTAGTCCTTCTAGCAGTCCTATAGAGATGTATGGTGCTAAACTGCACAGGCTGATCAAAACACTGACAAAGGGATGCAAACAATGCTGAGGGCTTTAAACAAGATCCAGTTAAGTATAATGGTTTTGAGAGGTTGTGGCAAAAGACCTACTTAGGGGGTACAAAAGAATAACAAAAGGGTAAGGAAACTCTGCAGTAGGGATGCACCGATACCGATATTTTGTTACCGAGTGCCGATAATTTTTTTTTCAGTACTCGCCGATACCAATTACCGAGTACCGGAAGTCCCATTAAGGAAGCCAGGTGGCGTGTAATGACTCACCACCTGGCTTCCTGATTAGTCGGGAAGCCGGGCAGCGTGTAAAGACTCGCCACCCGGCTTCCTGATTAACAAGAAAGTTCCCTCTTACCTTTTGTATGTCCAGCCTGTCACCCCCGGGGCCTCTCCAGCCAGAACGCGGTCTTCGTCTGGTACCCAGCCGCAGTCGTCTGGCAGGCCAATCATGGAAGCCGGGTGCCCTGTAATGACGCGACACCCTGCTATTTGATTGGCCGGGAGGCCGGCTCCTTGCTCCCTCGTCATTAGATGACGAGGAAGCATGAAGCCAGCTTCCCGGCCAATCAGAATGCCGGGTGTTGCGTCATTACACAGCGCCCAGCTGCCTGATTGGCCAGCTTCCCGACCAATCAGGAAGCCGGGCAGCGCGTCACTACACGCTGCTCGGCTTCCTGATTGGCCGGGAAGTCGGCTCCATGCTTTCTCAACACAAGTGACGAGAGAGCATGGAGCCGCTTCCCGGCCAATTAGGAAGCCAGGCAGCATGTAAAGACTTCCTGATACAGGGAGTACTCGTGCTAGGCATCAGAGCATGAGTACTCGCCCAAATACTCGGTATCGGCACCAATATCATCACTACACGCTGCCCGGCTTCCTGATTGGCCGGGAAGTCGGCTCCATGCTCTCTCAACACAAGTGACGTAAAGACACACTGCCCAGCTACCTGATACAGGAAGTACTCGTGCTAGGCATCGGAGCATTTGGTATCGGCACCGATATCGATACTAGTATCGGTATCAGTGCATCCCTACTCTGCAGTAAACTTTCTCTAGCCTTTAACTGCCATAAAGGTTCCCACTGAAAAACAGGTACATGGAAGCATCAGGCATCACTCCTACAAGTCCTAGCATTCTTTGCATCTCTCTAAGCTCATTCCTGGCCACTTTCCATCTACCGATCCTGCCTACCTGCCTATTACTTGATGAATGTCCTGCTTTAAAAGAAAACATGTCCTTGAAGTCTGAGACGAATGCATCATGGATCCTTGCAGTAATGCCCCAGAGAATGAAAATACCAGGAATTCTGCATGTCAGTCTTCAGAATTTCAACCAATAGGAGAGCAGGTCAATCTTCACCAATAGCCAAGCAGTTGCATGGGGCCAGATTTCCATCCACTGTTTCCACACATCTGGTTGCCTATTGGTTGAATAGAGTGCCAACAAATAATTTAATCCTTTCAATGCAGGGGTAGCATAGCAAGGGGAAATTTTAAAAATACTCCAAGGTCAGCTGTAACCTATATCATCAACATGAGAACCAAGCAAGTAGCATTGTCGGTGAGAAATGGCAGCCTCCTTATTCCTCTTGTGACATGTGCCTTTTAGAACCAGTGCTTTGTCTACATTCTTCATAGACAGAACCAAAAATACCTGTTTTTTTCTTCAAGACAAACAGCTGAATTTTGTGAATTCCAGTTTGAGTTTTTGTCAGTTATGCAATATGAAGAATAAAAATAAAACTATGGTAATTTTATGGGATCACAAATAACCTGCCTTTTTAATGAAAATAAATAAATATCTCTATAATCAAGCCATATATCATCGTTCAATGTAATACATCTTTCAATTAAAGACACAATAAATGCCAGAGTGTTTGTTAGAAATTCCACTCTCCCTGACTTATAAAGTTAATGAGAGTTTCTGGTTGCAATTTCAGAGATCACCCACTAATTAATAAGTGCTTATATGACTTTTCTTATTTTACATTAGTTAATTACTGAAAGTTATATTTCTATTACATGGTTGACATGCAGTAAATTTGCAGGAATGTGTGTGTTGCAGTGTTTTATTTTGCTTTCACTTGATCATTTCAAATTGGTCCCTTTGGTTTTAAAACGGCATAAAATTTGCTTGTAAAGTAGTATGTGAAGACTAATATTTATAGGATGTCAAAGCATAAACAGGAATCTGCTTAATTTATCTTGAGCAAATTTATATTCCAATAAACAGATTTCTCACATAACCTCTGTTTTACAAAGCAAAGCAGCCTGCAGCAAATAGCATTATGGACCTGCAGATCTTAGTATCCAGCAGAAACTAAAATAGCATTGAAAGGCATACTTGAACCGAAGTGTTCTAATTCTATGTATTTGTAGCCTGCAGGCTGCTGACCTAGGTGTAGCAGTGTGGTGGCAGATATCAGTACTATACTCGTTATCCAGGAAGCAATCCTGGAGACAGCTAAAAGTCAAAGATAGATTTATTTATCAATGGTATTTATATAACACAGACAATTTAGGCAGCACTTTACATCTTGTACATTCACTTCAATCCCTACACTCAAGGAGCTTACATACACATACTAGGACCAATTAACCTAGTGTGGGAGTAGACCAGAGTAACAAAAGGAACCCAAATAAGTAAGGAAGAACACAAAAGCTCCATGCAGGTAATGTCCTGGTTGGATAGATAGATAGATAGATAGCTAGATAGATAGATAGATAGATAGATAGATAGATAGATAGATAGATGGATAGATAGAATTTTAGTGTCTTCACTTAGCGCTCTCTTTTTTTTTTAAAGTGATGGCAAACTCGGGAGTGAAATCTTAAAATGCATTCAAGTACCTTAACTATTAAACAAAAATGTAGCTTATTTGTGTATTACTCGCCTGAAGATCCTCAAACAGGCCCTTTAGGTTTGGTAGGAGTTTTAAGGGGAACCCCAATGCCGAACAAAAAAAAGTGGGGTCCCCGCTAAAATCCCTTACCAGGCACTTTATCCGGCAGCAGCCTGGCAGGGCAGGAAAGTGGGGGGACAAGCGGGCACCCCCTCCCCCAAACCAGACCACATGAACTCGGCATTGGGAGGATGCTTTTCCCGGGGGGGGGGCACCCTGGAAAAACACATTGTCCCCGTGCCTATGAGGACAAGGGCCCCTTCCCCACAACCCTGGCATGGTGGTTGTGGGGATCTGAGGGCAGGGAGGCTCATCTGAAAAACTTTATATTTATTGATGTCTGTAATCTACAGAGTACCTCCTATTCATCTTGAGAACGCATACAGCGGAATGTGTTGAGGATCTGGGTGACCCCCCAATTGGAGGAATCACTACATTTGAGAGTTTAGACTGCATGACAATTTAGGGTGGTGATATATGACTTTTTCCTCCCTTTTGGGGGACACAGGAGGTGGTAGCTCATCTATGTTAGAGGTTAATTCTTATGAATCACAAGCAATAGAAACAGATGCTTTTGTAAAATCGTTTAATGTTTTTTTAAACTTTGAAATGTGTGATTCGGTGCCTTAAAACCTTTTTTCTATTTTTGTACATACTTACGACTTTGAGGTGTGGCACGATTGGACGGAGATATCACCAATCACTGTAATAATACAGACAGAGTACGGTACATAGAATTATTCTGTATAACCATGAATATTTAATTTTAAAATAAAAACCTCACATGGAACATAAACAAGACATCCAGCAAACAAGAGAATGGTACGGCAAACCTCTGTGACAGGCTATGGAGACACCACAGGTTTTGGAGTTTTGTAAAGTCCATGAGCATATTTTCCATTTTTGATTTCTCAGCATTGCACTTTTTTTTTTGCA
>NW_017306309.1:402695-412313 GCF_000935625.1 Nanorana parkeri
AGTACTAAATACACAATAATAATAATTGTTTAAGAATTTACTAATGTACAGATTTCCTATATATATTAAAAATAAAGTATGCCAGTATATATTGTTTGCAGTTCCTCCAGGGCAGCATAGTTTATTTTGCATGACGCACAACTGATAAATTTGATAATACCAAAAAGGCAAGAGAAGACTATATACAAAGTTGATTTTTGAATGCCATACCCAATTTACTTGTTTTTTCAGACCGATAGAAATATGCTTTAACCATTTCTTTTTTGTGGCGTTATCACAGTTAATGTTACTTTATTTTCTCTTAGAGGTACACAGAACAAGTGTTGGCACATTGCGAATAACAGATAATGAAAAATAATTGTCAAAGCACTCATCTAGCACACATGCGGTCTGTCTTTTAAAGTTGGCAATCAAGTTTAATAAATCTCACACAAAAATTGACATCATTTTCAAATAGCTTTCATCATTATTTGAAATAATTCTGGAAAACATTATATGGTGCAACAAAAGATAATATGTGTTAATTATTTTTCAGGTACAACGCTGCCTGCCATCACTAATCCTTGTCAGAACATGCAAAACACTATTTTCTTTTTTGCTCTACAGCTGTCATACCTACAAAGATATCAAACCTATTAAGCCCTGAAGCAATTATCAGTTTTCTTTTTAGAACATTTTACTTTTTACATTTCCAGGCCAGTCTTTCAATTTTCAAGAGAGCATATCTAATAAAAAACATTTTCCCAGATGCAGAAAAGGATCTGAAAGGCCAGATATAAAACAGCTAATAATTTATATTTTAAAGATTTAACACATACATACACAACCATGTAAAAGCAAAACTTCTCAGCTATATGTAAGTATTCTATGTACAAGTAGCAGTAGCAGCAGCAGTGCATTCATATAACACATTGCTCCACTTGAGGAACTCCAATGCTTCACTACAGTAGGTAAGAAGGATTTTGGTCATTGTTCAGGTTAAAGTATTAATTTGGACAAATCTAATGTATTGCTAGTAGATTCACTGACACACTTTTCTGTCTGATCCATAAGGGTTAGAGTAGTTTTTAATAATTATAAAATTATCACAGCATATAAATAAGTTTGACCTTTGTGCTGCATCATCAAAGTGGAGATACCATTATATGAATACAAGCTAGTAGACATGTAAAAATGTGGTTCATATTGTTTCAGATTTTTATCATTATGTCTGGATTCAGGTCTGAAAGTTAATTATTTTTGGGACTAATCTGAAATTTTCATTCATTTTGGATGTGTTAGATGATTACAAACTAATGTTTGTTGCAGCAAAGTGACATTAGAAAAGAAAAGTGACATTTTTCTTTTTAACTTTTGGGAGTCCACTGAAACAATAAAAATTATAATAAAAAAGCATGGGGTCCCCCTAATTCATACCACACCCATACCAATGCCAAACAAATCCCCCTTAAATCCCTTACCAGATCCTTGATCCAAACAGCAGCCTGGCAGAGCAGGAAAGGGAGGGATGAGCATGCACCCCCTTCCTCCATCATACCAGGCCACATGCCCTCAGCATGGAGAGGGTGCCGATGGGGACAAGGGCCGCTTCCCCACAACCTTGGCCCGGTGGTTGTAGGGGTCTGTGAACAGGGGGGTTTCTCTTAATCTGATGCCCCCCCTCATGAATGAGTAAGGGACAGTTGTTACACCCTACTCATTCACTGACAAAGAAAGTCAAATTGTAAATAAACACACAAGTCCTTTATTTAAAAAAAAACACAAGAAAGGTTTTTGACAATCCCTTTTTTTTTTTTAAACTGTCCATCAATGAGGTCCAAAGATCAATCACATCGTCCAGCGACGATCAACGCCAATCACAATGAATGACAACCACCGACTCACTGTAAGGAAAGAACCCAATGTCCGCCGACCTCTCTGATCCCAACAAACACCGCCGCAAAAATGACAGCTCTGACCCAAATGTCAACAAAGGGGTGGAGCGAGTCATGACGTCGCAGGGCTTGTTCCATCCATTTGTTGACTTTCGGCAGCAGGGCTGTCAATGATAGTAGTTCTGTTGCTGAATGCTATTCAGGATTCCTGAATAGCATTTGGAAGTTCCCAAACGCTATTCAGATTTGGAAGTCCAGAACTGCATTCAGCATCAGAGCTACTATCATTAAGCCAACGAGTCATAGTCATATAATTGAGTCATTCTCTGCGAGACTCCTGCTCACATCAAGGAACTCATAAGCGATTTTAGGGGGAACCCTATGCATTTTGGGGTCACCCCTAAAATGTCTACTAGACCTAAAGAGTCTGGTATGAATTGGGGAGGGGACTCCAGGCTTTTTTGTATAATTTTAATGTTTAACAACATGAATTAATTTAGAATGACATTCTGAAAAATGTCAGAATGTTCGAATTCAGCTATGGCTGATCCTTCGGCTAGCTATGTGAATAACTCTTTATATCTTTGTATGACTGGGCTTAGGGAGGCTACCAAAGACCACTCCATTATGTGAGAATGTTGTCTTCTACAATTTTCTCACCATGCAGTTTCAGTGCAATAGGCATTGCAATGCATTGTGCTGGAAACTGTACCAAACAAACAGCAAGCTCTTCATTGGGAGAGAGGACGCTTTCATTCCAAGCATCTCATACACACACAATCTTACAGCTATTGCAGGGTTAAAGTAGAACACACTGCTCCAGCACAACCCCAAAATGCCGAGGTGTGAATGCATAGCTTTGTGAATGAGGTGAAGTTGTGCTGACTTTAGTCATCCAGTTACGTGTGACCAAATATCCAGTTTTATTTTCTTTGCACATAATTGGGTTTTCTTCACAATGTGAATTTTGATTCACCCTATTTAAGATAAGTATAAATTCACTTTGCAAAGTAAAAGCTAACTATGAAACTAAACATGCTCTACTCCTTTAATAAATCCAGGTCACTCTGTTTCATCATGTATAGTAGAAAAGGTGTCACATTTAAAGTACACAATGACGAACAGAAGCATGAAAAGTTGTGGGTCTTTTTGACACCATATAATTGAGATTCCTATTAAATATTCAGACAAAAAAGTATATCAAGTTATGCCGTACCTATTTTCCGTTTGATCATTGTATTATGTATTCTGTTAAAGATCACGGAAGGCGTCCAGTTAGTATTTCTCTGCACTACTTTATTCTAAGTGTTTGCTTACTTGTATGTTTCTTTTCTTCTTGTACATGATTGTCCCATTATGAAATACACTTCTTCTTACAGCAGTTGCATGATTGATCTCATGGGTTCTACAAAAGTATATGATTGCTCACGCTCCCACTCTTCATCTTCATCTTCTTTTGTAGAATTTTGTGCTGCTCCTTTCTTTGCCTTAGAAGAGGTGTCTGTTGGGGTTCCTGGATGAGTTCCAGAATTGATGTAACCTCCTCATCTATATTTACAGGCCGTTCTGTGTTTCTTACTTGATGCTGAAGCACTGGTTTGTCGGAGGCTCTAATTTCCTCTGAGATTGCTGAGCAGCTGGTGGTGGAAGCGACTGCTGGAGCAGATGGTACATTGAACCTGTAAAAGAAAGGTAAGCATTGGTAAGTATCTTAAAAGGTTTATTTGATGATACTTATAAAATACTGTGAAACTGGACCATAAAATAAGCTATTTATACTTTTAATGAATAAATATTATTTTACCTGCAATGTCATCTACAGCTGAAATGTCTTATTAAAAGATTTACTAAATGTGTTTTGCATAGATAGATAGATAGATAGATAGATAGATAGATAGATAGATAGATAGATAGATACAGTGGATATATAATATACATACATACATACATAGAAACATACAACCAGATTAATGTTACTAATCTTATGCATGACTATTCATTATTTTGTAGAAAGATCTTGTTGTTTGTAAATGTACACAGGCCATCCATATGTGTTCTACGAGCTGAGAGCAATGCCTTGCAGTGTCCTTGAAAGACAGTTCTCTTTAGAAAGAGTTTTTTGCAGCAAAATATATATCTTTATAAAATCTCAAATATGTTTAGTTCTTACTAATTCTATAAATCTTCAAGTATATTTTGTAAGCAGTAATTTTAAAGACAAAGAATGAGAGAATAGTCATTGCTTGGTTAATACAGTAAGGCTGAGAACTAACTCAGTTACATATAATTTAAAGAAGAAGACAAACATTATTCATAACCCTTGCAATTGGGCTACCCCTGCACTGCAAGGGTTAAGTGCTTAATTTAATCTAGGGTTTAAAATAGCATAGTTATAATCACCCAAACCTCTCTGGTGGCTGTATGTGAGAGCGCTCCCACTAGCCTCTCTACCCCTCCGTTGCAGCGAAGGTATGTCCCTCAGTGTCCGCACACCCAATACAAAGTGTATTGGACATTATGGGGGTGATTTACTAACCTAAACACACGCACGCACTAGGTGCGTGTGATTTTTACACAGCAAAACGTATTTATCAACCAAAAAGTCTCTAAAAGCATATTTCCACTAATGCCATATATGGAAAAATCATGCACATGATGCATATATAATGCTGCTTCACAGTTTAGACAAAAATGGTTAGCTCATGCATTTACATTCCTGCATTCATCAACGCAAGCAACACAACATAGAGCTAATTTACACAACATGACCTTGCAAATTCATGCAGGGCTTTGCACAACACACCTGCTGGGTGTGTACACACTACAAAGGTGTTTAGATTCCACCCATAGATCATGCTGGGAGGGAACACACTACAGAGGTGTGTACATGTTCGTGGTGTGTTTATAAGGTTAGTAAATCACCCCCCATGACTCAAATATGCTTAGACTGTTGGAGCAGAGGGGGAGAGAGGCTTGAAGACCAGCTGGCTCCGAGGTTCAGATGAGTATAAAATGTTATGGTCTAGAAGAAAATGAGCATTTAACCCTTGCAGTGTGGGGGTAGCCCCACTGCAAGGGTTAACAATAATTTTTCGTGGAGTTTTACTTTCTGCTTTCAGACATTTCAATTCCTCCCACACCTATTTTTATTACTGTAACCTTCTGCCATTTAACCATTGACAAATTAGTATTTTTTATTCAGAAGCCAAGTTTTTTTGTGTGTTTAACAAAGGTGCACTATATGTGGACCTGATTACATTTGGTTTTCATAGTCCTATAGCACCATAAATCACTTGATCTGAGTTGCCATAACTTGTCAGCTCTGACTGACAATGGGCATGTGCACTAATTCAGTCATCCTGTGATGCTTTTCGTCTCAAACATCTGCTTTGGGTTGCTGAGTAAGCTGTAGCTCTTGTCCAATTGGCAAACTTTTGTTCATGAATTTCATGTTGAAGACCTGAAGTTCCACTCTTAATCACAGGTGGAAATTAACTTTTTTTTTTGCTTTTATGGCAGCGTTTTTTTCTTATTCCATGACCATACAGTATATTATAGTGAGTACACATTTTGTGCTTTAAACATTTTTGCTGATCTTGGTTTGAAGAGATGTTAAATTGTATTTACATATCTTGGTAAATAATGAGTCATAACACCATAAATACATCATTGATTATCTCTTGATTGGTCATATCATGTACCTAAATTATGTTGCAATTATTGTTGGGGTTTTGCTGTGGTGAGCCTCTTTCATGTTAGGCAGGGATTTTCTTATATGATTTGAAGTAATGGAGCAACTTTCTGTACACTGGAGTATAATTGATTTGGTTAACCGGACCACTAGCTATTACATTGGAACTTATGAGTTATGTATGTGGGACGATACATAAATAAAATCGATTTTGTCCTTATTCATCCTCTGCAGCCCTCTCATGAATCATGGAATATCAAAATTTTCTCCACAGCAATTCTATTGAGGATCACAGTGTATGTTATTCAATTAATAACTAGGCCATACTTCTTCAGTCTGGAGGAAGTTAAGACGACAAGAGACAACACAAAAGAAGGGTGGAATAACATGGAGTAACATGGGAATAACATATTCCAAATATTATTGGGCAGAAAAGATTCCCTAGAGGTTCCCCATAAATAGCAATCAATAATTAGAAGACATATTAGCAGACACAAGAGGGATTTCTGTAAAGAGTTATGCAAGGTCTTAAAAAATGGTAATCTACACATTAATACTCATAGAGTAAAGGAAAGTGGTATAAAACTCTCAATCTTTTCAATAATGATTTCAGATCAAACATACATATTCTTCACCAAGTATTTATTTTCATTTGAGTCCAAAAACTTACAGTCATTATGTGCTTAAACAGCTGTCTCCAAATTTATCAGCTCTGCTTCCCTGAACTTCCTGTCCAGTACAAGATCACAAGGGACAGCACAGTCTCCAGCAGCTGTCCATCTACTAGCTTGGAGAAGGCAGGAGGGAGGAAGTAAGTGGCTTGCTTTTCTGTCCCTGTGTGTTTGTAGAGACACACACACATACAAAGGAGGCTTCCATTCCATTCCATTATAAGTAAACTTAGATTTGGAGCACATTGACATTTTGGTACTCTGATCAGGCCAACAAGTTTAACCAGATGTGTCAGGAATAGGGACAGGTATATGCTTGTATTACTGGTTATTGCTTCAAAAGACTTTAAGGGACACAAAAGACCCAAAAGCAACAGAACAAACTATCTCCTTAGAAAGTGACCTGCTATCTTACTGACTATCAGTGACATACCTTTGGAAATGAGAAAAGGTATTTAAGTTTATCACAGAAGGGCCCAGGTTGGCTTTGGGCCGTTCCTATCGGGCTAAGCTGTGTCAATAGTGAAGTCAGTTACATGCATCGTTAATACGCATGCCGGACAGTTGTCCGTGACATAAATCTTCATATGATCAAGTGAATATTCGCAACCAGTATGTTACATGTATATCCGCATTGTATACCTCTTGGATGTTTTCTGTAATACTCTATGTACTACTTTACAAAATTCAAAAGAAAATAAAAAAATGTTGTTGAAAAAAAAAAGAAAGTTACCTGCTTACTGAAAATGTCACTATGTTAATAGGACTTCACACCAGATATACCCTGCAACAAATGGATGTCTTTTTCAGAGATACAGGAGGCACAGCATCAACAACCTATGAGGGTAACAAAAAACTGTGAAACCAAATTGCTAATGTACCAAAAAACAAAATAATTAAGCTATTTTCCTTAAATCTTATGACTTATATTTACTATTTATAGTATTGCCATTTTGTTTAAAGTATTTAACATGTTTCAGTTTGAGAATAATGTTTTTTCTCTGTCAGAGACAACTCAAATTCTAAAACATTTTCTTACACCACTCCTCCACATTGGCTGGGTAAATATCCACATTTATTAGTAAAAAAAAGATGTATTGCACTTACAAAATCAATAAAAACTTTGTGCTTGATAAAACACACAATCATGTTGTGATGTCCATCAGGTTGTGAGGTTGTCCGTATGCTCCGTCCACCGACTAGTTTCGTCACTCACACTTACTCTTTGGATACGACATAAGCCCAGCAAAATCCCACATCAGTTCACCAGTACTGCAAATTGCAAACATAAAGGATCTGCCTTCAAATCCAAGGTAGACCTGAACCTGAACCTCATGCCTATTTACTAGTCAGAAGCTAGGAAGGCTTTCTCATTTTGTGAATTAGATAACATATTAGTTAACAGGTTTTTAAAGTTCCAATTTAGACTTCTATTTGGAACAAATATAAGGCATCTAACATTGCTTGCAGTGCAAATAAACACAATATATGAAATGCTTAGCCTTTTTCTGAAACTGAAAACTATACCCGATGTAAAAATAACACAGAAGTTTCATCTTCTAATAAATGTTCTTCATAGTAAATAAAAGCAGTTCATCTCTCAGAGTTGCAAATGTCTTTTGGGCATGATACTATAAAGAACCCATGATTTTTCTTGATCTCAGTCCAGGGAAAAGTTTGGATATTTTTAACCATGAGATATTGACTCAATTTCTTTACTTTTTATACAGTGCTAGAAGCAATTCTGTAAAATGAGACCCCCACAGCAAACAGAGAGAGCATTTGCAAGCAGCCTATATCATCTTCAAATCACTATCAAACACTTCAAATCAACTAGTATATAGGCCTGACTTTCTGTACAATGCGGCTACCTAATGTGTGCAGAGCAATCATTTCTACAACTTTGTGCTTATTTCACAGATTTCCTCAGAAATAAAAACAGTTCATATTTCAGAGGTGCAAATGTCTGTTGGGCACAACGCTATAAACTCATGAGTTCCTTTTATCATAGTCTAGGGAAAGGTTTGAAGTAATGACCATAAGATATTGATTTCATTTATTTCCTTTTTATACCATGCTAGAAGCATGTTTTGCAAAATAAGAACCTTGCACCAAACAGATACAGTCAGCATCATATTTAAAAGCACTTTCAAGCTAAAGCCCAACATTTCAACTGCAGCCAGCCAACGCTAGTAGATCAATCATTTTTGTAACCTAAACTTCATGCATGCCATTTCACAGACTTATCAGGAAAACAGTGAAATAACATTAGCGCCTCTCAAAACTAACACTGGGTTGAAAGACAGCCAGATTACTCTTGGAAAAAAATATGCAGGGAGGGGGGTCACCCTAAATTGGCATTCTTAAATTTCAGGCATCCTCTGTAATAGAAGTTACAATTTTCTGCTATGTGCTTTCTAAGGCTTGTACACTGCAGCTTTTCTCACAATGCAGCTTTTCTCACAAAACTGAGATTTTCTTAGGTGATATTAATAATAGCTGACCTTGTGTACAAGTCAGTGTGATAAAGAACAAGGTAAAATAAAGCTGTAATTAGTTTTAAAAGGAAAATGTAAAAAGAAAAATTGTTAAAATCCTTGAAGTACATTCACCAGTAAGGGATTTTTTTCTCAGCAAAGTAGAGTTACAGTTTAAAAGATCTGACCATATACAGTACAATTATAGTGAATTGTAATTTACCTTCAAGCTCTAAGTCACCTTGCAGATGAAGTAAGAGGACAACAGAAGCTTATCACTGAAATGAATATAAAAAAAATCTGCGCTATGGAAGCTGTCTCAAAGTGATACATATAAATATAAAAGATAAAAAGCTGCCGTGCTAATAATATTAATAGATAGATCAAACAAATGCACTGTGATAATCAATAATCATAATATGTGAATTAGATAGTGCTAAGTATCAAATAGATCACATATAACCAATTGAATTAATAAATACTCACACATAGTAAAAGGTGTTTCTCATTGTAATATCTCCATTATAGAGAGCCGTACATTGGGTGGCTTTGTGTGGCTTCGGGTCGGCCGAACATGCACAGCATGTTCGGCTGACCCGAAGTGCAGAAGGAGTTTGACTCAGCCGATCCAACATCTGGATCGGCTAAGCCGAACCTCATCGGTCAGATCAGTCATTCACTCGGCTGCCCTCGGCAGCTTTGTGAATAGACCCCAATGTAATAATTGCCTAATACCTATAAATCGGTATTTCTCTAAATTAGAGGTGCACCTAAATGGAAATTTTAAAACCAAAACGAAATCGAAATTAAAAAAATGTTAGGCCGAAACCGATACCGAAAATGTTTTTTATTTTTTCACATTTTTTAAATATTTTATTTTTTATAAACTTTTTAATTTTTTAAAT
>NW_017306309.1:412413-463388 GCF_000935625.1 Nanorana parkeri
GCAGCGCTCGGCCGGCTGTCACTTTCTTTTCTCCCCACTGGAACAGCGCCCAGCGGGGAGAAAAGAAACCAGGGATGCGCCAATGTATCGGCCGAAACATGGCTCTTTCGGCATTATGCCAAAAGTGCCATTTTCGGCCGATATGTTTCGGCGCCGATATATCGGTGCATCCCTACTCTAAATACTTATCTTACAAAATGCCAGTATATAGTCAGTTTGTAGGATTTTTGTAACAAATACAGTAGTAATAATTAACAACTTTGGAAGTAACAGGATACAGTTTTGACTATACAGATCTGACCACGCTGTACATTTTGTGTTACACTGATTTGTAGATTATTAGCAGAGTTATTCACAAAAGGGTGAAGAGTTTGGAGAAGGCAGGAGAAGTGAACAATCTAGGACAAGATAGCTGAACTGGAAAGTGAGCTGAATTGGAGAATTTTTCCAAATCAGCTATGTTGTCCTGGATTGGTCACTTCTCCTGCCTTCTACAAACTCTTCACCCTTTTGTGAATAACCCTTTAGATGTCCCCCAGATACACATGTAGTGTTAGATTGGTGGCAGTGGTTTTGGCAGGTCCAGCTCACTTTATTTTAAGATGTTGAAACCTTACTACATCTTGTTGCATCTTGGCACCTCTTTAACATCCCTGGCGGTATTCCCGAGTCTGGCTCGGGGTTAATTTTCAGTAACATATTATATACCATTTTTTTCAATGACAAAATAGGCTTTAAGTTGATATGCATATATACATTTTTATTTGTTTTATAAAAAAAATAAAAAATGTAAACAAATGAAAAAAAGCTCAACACATTTTCACAGTTATGGCAAATGTGACACAGTTATGTGTACATAATTAGTGTAGCTAACAGAAAGTCATTCATAATAAAAAAAAATATTTGTCCTGATTTATAGAGTATATCTGGGATATGTCTGGGATCTTGGTATATTTTGGGAGTTATAGGTCACAAAATACAAGGAATGAAATACAATTTTAGTGTGGAACAATTTTAGAATGTGGTATGTTTGTCTCCTAACTCTAATAGCTTCATCGGCACTACATTTTCTTATAATTTTTTTAGCAAACTTTTTTTAAACTATTTTCCTTTTTTAAAACATTTTTAAAATGTAAAAAACTTTCAAAAATAATTAAAATTTTTTAAAATTAAATAATTTTTTTTAATTACAGGGGTTTTGGATACTAACACTCGCATAAGTATTCTGAGGGGATACTATATTCTCCTCAGAGATATTTGTATCACTTTTGTAGCACACTGATCCAGCTTGCCACCCAACAACACAGTGAGCTGTAAGCAGCACTGTGATCACTGTGCTTACTTATCACAGTGAACACAGTGCTTGGACCCCCTAATTTGCTGTTGACGGTCTGCCTCAGACACCTCCACGGACCAGTGCTCATTTTACCGCATTACAGGATTATTCCGTCCCTGGTCTTTAACAAACTGAAAGATTGTGACAAAATAACCCCATCATCAGTTGGGAAGGGGTTAAACAATGATATATTAGTCCTGCATTTATATTAACATGGCAAACTATGCTTGTCATATCACAATTGAATTTTCTTTACTAACTTTGCCAGGTTCGCCCTCGTGTGTGTGTGTGTGGAGGGCAGAAAGTAAAAAGACAGTTTAAAGACAACAGTTGAAAGACAACATTACAGCAGGCATGTTTCCTGTTTGTGTGACACCCAGCCTCCCACATGACCCGCTGATCATCAAATCACAATCACAGCTGCTGCATGTTCTGTGGTGCACCTAACTTCCATGGAGCCAATTTTATCTGAATGAGAAAATGTTCTTAGAGTAGAGTTTTAGAGTCTTATTCTGTGCAATGAGATGTGAGATGACTGCAAACACATGTAACAGCATCTTGTTCCATCTGGAGTAGAAAGAGTTAGCTGCAGAGAGGCTTCTCCTTCCTGTGGACACTGAGATGCAGAATTTCTCTGCAGCTGATTGTGCATGTTGTTGGATTGCGTTTTATGTTTGAGCACAGTGTTGTTTTTCAGAGATTACACCTTGCTTTGTTCCCCACTGTATTAAGTGATAATATGTGCTATATTATCCACTTATACAGGAGCACTGAGGAGTATGAAAGGGAAGCTCAGACTAGTGTCCTATGGTGTGAAGTCTGATCTGAACTGCAACACATGTAGCACACAGCATCTGGTTTACGGTTATGTACATTAAGGCATAATTGTTTGTATTAGCTTAGACCAGGGGTGCCCACAATTTTTCGTCTGGAGATCTACTTTTCAAATGACGAGCTCAATGAGATCTACCAGCGAAAAAACTCTGTTATTTAGAAAACAAGTACATTAAATAGTTACTGGGACTACTGCCTCTCTCTCTCTCCTCTCACTGCTGTCTCTCTCTGGGCTGATTCACACCACAACATCTGTGTTTCAGAGCGTTTGACCTCTGGAATGCAAGCCGGCTGGCTCCCTGCATTCAGGGGCAGGAGGGGGCGTGGTAACACACCCCTGCCCGCAGTGAGATCGCCCGCACCCAGAACGCAGGCACACTAGTGCCTGCGTTCCAGTCCAGTGTGATCTGCAAAAATGCTGCATTGCTGCCATTCACTTCAATGCACTACCACGCCCCCTCCCGCCCCTGAATGCAGGGAGCCGGCTGGCTTGTGCTCTAGTGCGTTCCAGAGGCCAAACACTCTGGAACGCAGACTTTGTGGTTTGAACTGGCCCTCTCTCTTCGCTGTCTCTTCTCTCTCTCTCGCATCTCTCTCTCTGCTGTGTCTTCGCTCTCTGCGGTCTCTTTACTTTCTGTGGTCTCTTCTCTCTCTGCAGTCTCTTCTCTCTGTGGTCTCTTCTCTCTGCTGTCTCTTCTCTCTCTGCGGTTTCTTCTCTCTCTGCGGTCTCTTCTCTCTGCTTTCTCTTCTCTCTCTGTGGTCTCTTCTCTCTCTGCAGTCTCTTCTCTCTGCTTTATCTTCTCTCTGTGGTCTGTTATCTCTCTGCGGTCTCTTCTCTCGCTGCAGTCTCTTCTCTCTCTTGTCTCTTCTCTCTGCTGTCTCTCTTCTCCCTCTCTCTGCTCTCTTCTGGCTGTCTTTTCTTACGTACACTGCAGCAACTTTCCCGGGTCTCCTCTCAGGGGCGTTGTCCTGTCCTCCTGCAGTGCTAGTGTGGCCAAATGTGCAGACTGGGAGAGGTGGTCCGCCCCTTCCCATCTGCAGCGTCTGACAAATTTAGCCACACAAGCACCGCGGGAGGACAAGAACAGGTCAGTGAGCCGATCGCGATCGACTGGTGGATCGCGATCGACCTAATGGGCACCCCTGGCTTAGATAGACAGGATGTCTGCAAAAAGTAAATCACTGTTGCTGGGGGTTTTACTGCATCGATGCACAGGCTCCACCTGACTCCTTCTCCCATCCAGTGCAGAGTAGGATGAAAAGAATCTAGGATAGTCATGGGACATCTTTTTCTCTCTGGTTATAATACAGAAAACCTCTGATAAATCTTAAAGTGTAAAATGCTGCATAGCAGGCAGGGGGGAAGTTTTAACATTTAGCTTGCTGCATACTGGCATGCAGGTTTAATTTTTTAAAATTTTGACTTCATTGTACCTTTACCTCTCTTATTCAGTAATGTTTTTGTTATTGCTTGTTTTTCCAAAACAATTGTTATTTCAACTTCCCCGTTTATGAAATATTTCAATTTTTTATGTATCATAAAAAACTGAAATAACTTAATGCAAAACTAAGAAAACATTATTATTATAATATATTATATTATATAAAAGTCATTTGACCATTTTGAAGGATGATATACAGTATTAAGGTGACATAAAGTAAGTTATTAATGATTTCTTGACAGTCATATAATAAGAGGTACTTGTCAATGGAATAAAGTGTTGACAGATCTGTTTATGTGCTAGACCTGGGGCATTGTTTGATGGCCTTCAAGTGACTATAAAGTTGTTCCAAAGTCATTACTTATGGTTTAATTTATTATGCTTACTCATGCCTGTCACTTTTTCAAATTACCTGCAAAAGAACAGCTGGTCTGGAGATTTAAATAAACCTATTTATGTTCCTTTTGCTTCCAAACAGTATCTGTCATACCGTGACAGACCTTCTTACCTCCAGTGTGAGTTTGTTTAAAATTTATATGTTGTGGATTGCTTTTCTCATATAAAACATTAGGGACCTTCTCTCATTAATCCAAACTAGGAGAAATGCAGACTACCACAAAATACATCAACATTCTAAAACTTTAATGAAGTCGTGTAAAAAA
Organism: Nanorana parkeri; assembly: GCF_000935625.1. Taxonomy (NCBI): domain Eukaryota; kingdom Metazoa; phylum Chordata; class Amphibia; order Anura; family Dicroglossidae; genus Nanorana; species Nanorana parkeri. Next base: position 416,688 of record NW_017306309.1, read on the forward strand.
AATCTCATATAATAATTGTATATGTCAAAGTAACTGACAGCAATGTAGATAAACTGGTTTAGAAGTATTCATTCTATAACACAGACAGCATTTCCACAGTTGAACTTTATGTTCCTGAAGAGTTGTTAGTAAATCTAAGACACCTGAACCACTCAGACGTAGGGCCCACAAACAATCTGGGAGATTCCTAAAATGAACGCTGGCTGGACATTTTCAGACATCACTAAAGCCTGGAAAGTAATTATTGGGAAAAAATAGACTTAAAATATTCATGATTAGTGCATGTCATGTACATTCATGGTGTATATGTTAGGTGTTAAAAAAAGTGACAGATAACCCTCTTATTGTATAAACACAGTTTCAGCACCATGGAGAGCTTTTGTTAGAGGATTCACCTTCAGGGGAAAATCTGTTCTTCACTGATACTGTACATGTGAGATTGCACAGCTTTTTACCAGCAGCTACATTGGCCTGGTGCACATTCATTGTATTGTAAATAGGGTTAATGTAATCTGGCAAGTATTAGTAATCTGGCAGGTATAAAGCAACAGCCGTCTTTAACCTTCCTGGCGCTAATCCCGAGTGTGGCTCGGGGTTAATTTTCAGTACCAAAAGCGTTACCCCCGAGCCACACTCGGGATTACACCGTGCGTCACTTACCTTGTCCCTACGAGCCCTGCTGCGTCCTCCGGCCAATGCGGCATCCGTCTTCCGGGTTCCTTCCCTTGCGAGTGCCCGTGTCGCAGGGGGAGGAACCGGCAGGAAATGTAAAAGTAAAAAATAGAAGAAAAAAAAAGCAAAGAAAAAAAAGAAAAAATACTGAGATAATCAGACCGCCAGGGAGGTTAAAATGTATTTTAGAGTAGGCAATGGTTAAGACTTCTGTCAGGTTTTTTTGCTATCCTGTCAAGATTTTCCTTTACTTCTGGTCTCTGAAACACAGCAGGAAGTAAGATGAGGTATATCCCTGTTGGCACCATAGCATGTTTTCACATTGAAAGATTTCACCTCACCTCCCGTTCATTATACTCTATCAAAAACTAAAAAAAAAGCATTCCTCGCGCTTTTAAAAGTCCATTCAATGCATCCAAACTTCTACTGAAATTGGTATATACAGGCTGATAAAGGAATCTTATGTTGTCTACTAACATTACAACATCACTCTCCCCAAATATGGAGAGTTTGCACCTTTGAAAATAATAAAATGATGTGTTTCTTTCTTTACTTGCACTAGGGTAAAGAAGTAAGGGTAAACCCTTGTCCAAAAAAAGTATTTGTATGTTAAAGTATTCTAGTTTAATATGACATGGCTGGCATTGTAGCAATCACCAGAATTGTTATCTATTTTTTAACTATTACTAAATTATTTTAAAAACACAGTTTATTCTAACTTTTTTGACACAAGGTATTAAAATTGTAGCATACAAATGGTAGTTAAAATACAATATCTAGTGCAATGCATCTTTTTTTGTTTGTAGGTATGATTTTGGTACAATGCAGTATTTGGTCTCCCCTATTATTCATGACTTAGGTAGGATTTCTATAGCATTTTACTTTTTTTAGTAATGCAATAGCCTGCAGTGCTTTACAGACACCAATAACTATTCACATCATGTCTTGCATTTTACAATGGCAGACATTTTTTTCTACTAAATTATTTCATAAATACAGATTGTTGGAACATTTTTTGTTGCCACAAGCTACTATAAGTATACCATACAAATGGTCACCGAAATAAAATGTCTCTACACTCTGTCTTGTATTTTAAGGATGGTTTTAGCACAATTAAGTATTTGGTATGCCTTATTATCCCAGGCTTAGGTCAGCTTTTTTTTTGTATTTTAGCCATTTTTTATAATGTGGAAATGAAATATCCTGCAGTTCTTTACAGAGGCCCATGAGCCATTGACATCACATTTTGTCCCCTAATGTCCCCTAATGTTTTTACATAGTGATATTATTATTCTAGCAAATGTGTACCAGATGATGAACTAGGTAATATTCAGAAAGGGTGCAGGATGTCATTTTTTTTGGCAACACTACCATTTTATATTACAATAAAGTTTATCTAAACCCTAACTTTGTTTTTCAATATGTGTGGCATCATACTTCACTGTATACAATTTTCTTAAGCAAATCATTTTTCTGTGGCTAACTTTCTTACCTGGAGATTCTGCCAGTGACAGTACTTCCAGCTGCAAACAGCTTTAAGCCACAGCCTCACAATTACCAACATCATTGTCTACCTGCCATACATGCTGCTTCAGTTGGCTGCTGGAATCCAGCAGACCTAATTGGCAGCAAGACAGCCACATGAAGCAGTGCACACAGCAGATTGACAATGCTGCTGCTAATTGCATGACAGCAGTTTAGCGTTGTCAGCTTGCAACAGGAAGTGCTGTTCCTGGTATGATCCCCAGGTAAGAAACTTTGCAACAGATTCAAAAAAATATAATTTGCATAAAAAAAACTATATAGCAAGGCATGATGACAATGTGTATTAAAAATATATTTTGAGGTTTACTTACACTTTCAATTATTGTATTGCTGCCCTACTAATCAAACATATATGTTGCGTACCTTGGTGTGAGCATGAAGTGACGAGGAAGGCCTCGTCTGAGCCGCACTGGAGATGGAACAGTAGTTATACAGACAGAAAGGGGCACGAGTGCCTGTGGCTGGTATGACTGCTGGACACACTAGATGTGCTGATGCTGACAACAGGACGCTAGAGACAGCTGGTGGAAGATGGCAGATCAGATGACACTTGTGTGAGAGGCTGAAGCATAGTCAGGGACAACCCAGATCGGTAACGTGCGGTCAGCGTGGTACAAAAGCAGGTGACAGAAGCAGAGTCAGGAACAGGCCGGGTCATACATTAGTGAGCAGAATGGTACCGGATTAGGAGGCAGGAGAATGGTCAGGGACGAGCCGAGGTCACAAGGCAGGCAGCAAGCAGGCAGAGTCAAGAATCAAGCTGGTATCAGGAGCAGAAACACAGATGCAGGTTACAGCTGAAGATGTCTCAGCAAAGTGCAGATGCAGGAGCCATCTTTAAATAGCCCGCCTAGTGCCAAGGAAATGCATGTGCACATTACTTGCGTGTGCATGTTTTTGCGCACATACGTGCACGTTTTCGCGCATGCGCAGTACTAGCAGCAGCGCCGAAGACGCGCATGCGCAAGCGGTCCGGGCGGTTGCTGAATGATGCAGCCTGACAATATATTTCACTTTTAATTTACTGTAAATACATGCTAGATAAATCAGTGTAATTAACTAGAGTCTTTTCATCTATTTTTCATTTTTCAAACTAATGCCAGAATTCTGCATTTTGATTCAACATTGCCTTTGGTAACCAGATTTGATTGCTTGTTGTAATCTCAATATAGGATATGCAAATAGAGCTATGTGACCAGATGTGCATGCTTTAAATATCTTACAATGACTAGTCATACACTTTGATGTTGCAGACATGCACATATTTTTTTCTACAGTGTTGACTATGTGACTCTCTGTTAGTGTTTTGAAATATGCTTGTCTTGTAATATATTTATGCCTGGAATGTTAAATATCTTTTATTTGCCTTTTATTTGATCTTTTTGTCACTCTGCTGTTCTGATCAGGAAAACCATAGCAGTACTTGCAAAGGAGTTAAAATGACATATGAAAAGTCATGGTGGAATTTCAAAGTCGACCTGCCCCTGGAATAAATTTTTTTTTTTTCTAGGCCAACTAATGAGTTTCAAATAAGGCATGATATTTTGTTCATTTGTGCTAAGGATATCAATGTATTCCAGATCACATATCTAATGATGCAAAAAATGTTCAAAAGTATAGAGCTAATGCATGCTAAAATGAAAAAAAAATAGTTCGATAGTTTAAAGCCAGAATAATTAAATATATTTTTCCTTTTAATTGCGAAGTCACATTTGTGACAATGTTTAGTTTTTAATATTGTATGTGATTAATATAACCACTGAGCACTGACTGGATTTATGGATTTTATTATTTATTCACTTTGCTTTATTATTAGAAATGACTATAAAACTTGATATTCAAATAGGAAAATGAAGGGAAGAAGGCAAAATAGACATAGCAATGAAAAACTAAGAGCAAATAGTTAATTAATAATTATATACGTATTCTGTTAACACCGGAGAGGTAGTCTGGTGTAGCACCCCCTTAGCTCTAGGCGGCAGATGTGCTTAGTGGGCTAACATCTCAATCCCAGGGTCATATCCTTGGTTTATGGTGACTGAAATATAAGTCATGGTAGCCATTTGACCTTTTATTTCTGAACTCAAAACTAGAAGAAAGGTGCAGAATACCCAAACGAGCACAAAAATAGGACACATACTCTGAAGTAGCAGCCTCTTGGTAATTAATGGCCCTGTAAGAGCACCCACAGTCCATTTTAAGTTGCAATGGATCTCTCTCTACTAACCCTGTTTTTTGACCCTTTTAGAGCAGCACAAAATACCTTGATCTTTGGGCAATTCATTATTCTTACAACGCACAGATGGCAGCTTTACTCAGCTACTCTGTGACACTCTTTACAAAAAAGATCCTTTTCCAGTCCAATTTCCTCCAGATATCCAATCAAGCAGAGAGCCTAAGAGACACTCTGGAAAGGTTCCCCAAATATTATCATCTCCCAAGCCATAACTTTGAACAACACCATCACAAACTGATGGGAGTCAGATACATATTCATAACTCATTGACCTTCTCACTCTAATACTGGAACCTCCTTCACAGAAACAGGCAGAATCAATCGACCAACTGAGCTTAGGGAAGACTTACACAGCTCAGAAACAAATGAATAACTGCTCAGGTTGGATTTAGCTTAGCAACAGCACACACTAAATTTAGTTAGGGAATCACAGCATAGGATAGCGTCAGTATGTTTGAAAAAAAGCTATGAACTTTGCAAGTCTAGAGCTGTGTAAGGTCCTAATTTAGAGACTCCAGTTCAGTTCAGTATGTGACATTTCCAAGCATGCAGTTCTTTTTTTTTTTAATCTATTTTATTTAAGATTTAAGATAGATTGTGATCGTGAGCAAGATGGCTATGTCACGCAGCGGGGGGGAGTGGGAGGTGGGCTCCGATTGGCTAAGTGTGTCCCCTTGGCAACCGGAATGCTCTAATCTGATTGTTCAGAGGGACCCATATACTGCAATGGACCACGGCGGACAGGCATGCTCTGATGAAGGGGTGTGGCCCCAAAAACACGCACTACATTTGCATTAATTATACAGCAGTCGGGACAGAGGTACATTAATTATACAGCAGTCGGGACAGAGGTACATTAATTATACAGCAGTCGGGACAGAGTTGTGTGATCTCCCGGTCCCGGCAAAACGACACGCATCTCGTTTGTAGCGGCATAGCTGCATTTGGCACTTTGAAAGATTTGTTGTTTGTGAGTGCTATTCAGATCATTTAATATCTTTTAAATAAAATGATTTTACACTAGGACAGGCACCCTGTAATTTTTTGTTTTTATAGGTTTGCTCAGTTACCTGACTGCTAAGGGGACTGCCTCTATTAGTGGTGTTATATCAAAGTGTACCTATGCAAATCCTGACGCTGATGTGGAATATGATGAAATTGGTGTTTGCTGAGAATCACTTCTTAGTTACTACTGGAACAGGTGACCCTAGAGGAAGGTTTTCCTCACCTCTTGGTTCAGTAATGTCCATACAATTGTGGATTTCCCATCACTTTCTGTCCCAGTAACAGTAGACACCAGGACAAACAGAGAAAGTAAATATGTCCAGAGGGATACAGACAGCAATAAAACCCTTCTTATTGCTACCCAAAACAAAAACAAATGTGTCTTTAAATGTAGAATTTAATCCCCTCCCATCACTCCCTCCCACTCACCATTTAAAAAAAAAGATGTTAAACACCTATGTTATGTGTCCTTCACCGGCACCACTTCCTGTGCAGCACTCTGTACCCACCACTGATCAGGCTCACTGTTGTGATGTAATCATGCAGATTACGTTTTCAGGAGCTTGTGAGGACCACACCATCGGACAGCTAATGGTAAGTGTCCACATCACCCAGACAGCAATTTGAGCACCCAAAGAAGGAAACTTCTATGTTTTAAAATAACATGGTAATTACTTTGAGGGGGGTAAAGGGGCGGGGGATTGAGATTGAGTCCAGATACAGTATAATCTTTAAAGGAGAACTATGGGGTTGGGGCTTTTCCCAATAGTTCTCCTTAGAGATTGTGATCGTGAGCAAGATGGCTATGTCACGCAGCGGGGGGGAGTGGGAGGTGGGCTCCGATTGGCTAAGTGTGTCCCCTTGGCAACCGGAATGCTCTAATCTGATTGTTCAGAGGGACCCATATACTGCAATGGACCACGGCGGACAGGCATGCTCTGATGAAGGGGTGTGGCCCCAAAAACACGCACTACATTTGCATTAATTATACAGCAGTCGGGACAGAGGTACATTAATTATACAGCAGTCGGGACAGAGGTACATTAATTATACAGCAGTCGGGACAGAGTTGTGTGATCTCCCGGTCCCGGCAAAACGACACGCATCTCGTTTGTAGCGGCATAGCTGCATTTGGCACTTTGAAAGATTTGTTGTTTGTGAGTGCTATTCAGATCATTTAATATCTTTTAAATAAAATGATTTTACACTAGGACAGGCACCCTGTAATTTTTTGTTTTTATAGGTTTGCTCAGTTACCTGACTGCTAAGGGGACTGCCTCTATTAGTGGTGTTATATCAAAGTGTACCTATGCAAATCCTGACGCTGATGTGGAATATGATGAAATTGGTGTTTGCTGAGAATCACTTCTTAGTTACTACTGGAACAGGTGACCCTAGAGGAAGGTTTTCCTCACCTCTTGGTTCAGTAATGTCCATACAATTGTGGATTTCCCATCACTTTCTGTCCCAGTAACAGTAGACACCAGGACAAACAGAGAAAGTAAATATGTCCAGAGGGATACAGACAGCAATAAAACCCTTCTTATTGCTACCCAAAACAAAAACAAATGTGTCTTTAAATGTAGAATTTAATCCCCTCCCATCACTCCCTCCCACTCACCATTTAAAAAAAAAGATGTTAAACACCTATGTTATGTGTCCTTCACCGGCACCACTTCCTGTGCAGCACTCTGTACCCACCACTGATCAGGCTCACTGTTGTGATGTAATCATGCAGATTACGTTTTCAGGAGCTTGTGAGGACCACACCATCGGACAGCTAATGGTAAGTGTCCACATCACCCAGACAGCAATTTGAGCACCCAAAGAAGGAAACTTCTATGTTTTAAAATAACATGGTAATTACTTTGAGGGGGGTAAAGGGGCGGGGGATTGAGATTGAGTCCAGATACAGTATAATCTTTAAAGGAGAACTATGGGGTTGGGGCTTTTCCCAATAGTTCTCCTTAGGGTAACGGGAGGACACAAACTAGCGTCCTCCCGTCACCCAAAGCTCAGTATACCGCAAGTTAGAACTCGGATATACTGCATATGCATAAAAAAAGGATATAACAAAAAGTAAAAGTGACTGAATACCATCCCTGTGATACAAAAAGACTCATAACCTTCAAGGTAAAATTCCACTTTCGCTAAAAAAATGATATAACATATCTAATTGCTACAAATCAATTTTTTTAATCTAATGGTAATAAAAAAAATTACCTTTCAATTTAAATCTGCAGTAAGCTATAATTTTCTAAAACTGGAGAAAAATTAAAATGTCGCCTATTTGTATCTCTGAAATCCTGCATGCATTCTGTACACTGTGTGTAAAAAAAATCTTATTTCTCGCTCATATGATTGGCTAATTTGGTTTTCTGAAATGAAAAACTGGACAGAACCTGACATCAAGTTATAGACATTCTCTGCAGCAAGAGCTTTGTATTTGTTGAACTACTTTTTAAGTCACGTGATGGAAAAAGATATGCCAGGTGTACACCTTCTCATATTTCAATGACAATGATCACTTGATGATAATGAAGGTGGATAACCCTCTCCAGTTTGTTTAAAAGGGGGAAGAAAAGGCTCAAATGAATAGCCTTTGAAAAAAATAAAAAACTTTTCAGCATATGTATATTTTACCTGAAAGTATTTCTTTCTCAGCATCAGTGCCGTTTCATTGTAACCATTTACACAGAACCTTGGCAGCTTTATATGTGTGAGCCAATCTTGTTATGGTAAGCTCTAGAGGCAGATTGTCCTTAGTAAACCAAGTAAATGGGCAGCTCAAATTGAACATGTGAACTAAGCCCTACCAGCTACCATATCCTATGCAATACGAGTGTCCTGAATGGCTGCTAGGGCACTTTAATAGGACAGGGAGATGGTAAACAGCATATTTGTAACTTCTAGTTATTTAGTTACTGACTTATTTACATCTTTCATACATTTAAAGTGTATGTCTGGCCAAAATAAAATAAAAAAACATAATCAGTTAATCTCCGAAATAGATACACATTTCCCAATGGTTTGTCTCTTGAAAAAAATGCAGAAATCCAGTGAGTTTCTAACTTACTGTAGTGAACCGACAAATCTACCTCTGCTGCAGTAAAATTCCACACATTGCTGTCAGCCCTGCCCAGTTCTCTTTTATGGACTATGAACACTCCCCTATGTTATGGACATTGGAAGATGTTGTGGTTGCCTGTAGTGTAGAAAGAGCATTGGGAAGGGCTGACAACACTGCTTGGGATTTCTGTACAACAGAGGCACTTTGTTTTCAGCTCAAATCGGGAATTAGGAGCAGACTGGGTTTCTCCCAGTTCAACATACATTTCATACATTTCTAGTCTTAAGATGTTTTTAACCCTTTCACTGCCATACGAGCAGTGCCCCTTTAAGCAGACTCCCGGTGGCTATAGCTGCTTGGACTTTTTGTCTACTGTTGGCTTTACACTGGAAGTAATTTTGATGGCTGAGCTGCTGCCAGATCGCTTCCAGAGGCTGGTGTAGTCCACGCCCCCCGCCTACCTCCCCTGTCTTGCTTCCCGGGCTCCACTGCCCCTCCTGCAGGCCTGGGACCGGCATCACTGGTGTTGGTGGGAATGGAGAAAGGAGACTGGCGAACATCCGTTTGCTGATCTCCTCCCCGCTGAATGGGACCCAAAGTGATCCTGATGGCATCACTTTGGGTCCCTTCACTGTATTTGCTCGGCTGCAGAATTGCGCTCCAATAGATTCTTTGCATTGGTAAGGTGATACTAAGGGTCTATTAGCGTAAATAACCGAGCCAAAGTGAAGGGAGCCGTACATCGATTGGCTTTGGTTCCCTTCAGTTCAGCCGAACATGTTTAGAGGACAGTAGCCTGTCATTGTATGACAACAAATGGGTGGGGCCAGTGTGACATCACAGCCAACTCTGTCTATTTGTTTTCATTTTGCCGGCACTTGCAATAGAGATTTGACAGATGCCTGTGACAGACGTACCTAATTGCAGTCCAGTGGCTCAGCCCCCTCTCTCCCAGGCTCGGTTTTCGTCCTGCGCGGGTGCGCCGCTGGGCTCCGTCCCCTCTCGCTCGAGCCGCCGTCTTAAAGACGTGGCTCACTAATTGATTGGCGTCCTAATGTTGATTGTAGCAGAATGCTGATCAACAGTGTTCCTTCGCCTCACATTTGGACCCCTTACTTCCTGGAACAGATCCACCTCTATTGGACCCCCTGGACACACTGTCTCCTACAAAACCGCAAGTACCTGGGCCTGAGTACCTATGACCCCAGGACACAGTAAATGTGCTGACTCCATTGATTTGCATTGATAGCACTTGCCATTGCTAACTCCATTGACGCTGCACTAATAGTACTTGCGGATTGGTGAACTGCATAGACTCTGCAATTACAGTATTGCACTTACCTCTGCTACACTCCATTTCACTGTGTATTAATCATACTTGATATTGCTGAACTACATAGACTCTGGATTGACACTAGTTTGTGTGGCTAGAATCTGCCATTAACCCTCACAGTACCATCCAGGGTTCACCATTATCCCAGTACTCACCTCCTCAGTCAGTCAGTTGTTGTGTCATAGCTATACTGGGTATGATGTGATGCAGCTCCCTCTCCGCCTTATCCCATTACAAGGCATTAGAGACCTAGCTGCAATCTCAATCCCATCCAGACTCTGCAGTTGTGATCCATAAGTGTACCTCCCGAGAGGCAAGGCGTTACAATGCAGGCCAAATGTAAACAGATAAGCAGAGCCAGCAGTTATGTCACCGGTAGCGCCACCTATCTGTCTACATTTGGCCAGCATCTGTCAAACTTTCATTCTGTGGTGGTAGTTCGTTGTCGGGTTGGCGATTGTCGGGTTAACCCTTGGATTACATCGGTGGATTCAATTTTTTAAATTTTTCGGATTTTTATTTTATACTAAAAGACTTGTCAAAAACTTTTTTTTTTTCAAATAAAGGATTTTTTCTTAAAGTGTGGGCTCCTTATTTACTTTTTACTTACAAGTACAAGTGCCCCTTACTCATTCACAGTGTGAGGGCAGCATCTGGATGCCCCCTTTATTAAAGGTGGTACCACAATGCAAATAAGCCCCACTGTCCACAGACCCCCACAACCACTGGGTCAGGGTTGTGGCGAAAGAGGCCCTTGTCCTCATCAGCATGTAGCCTGGTATGGGGCAGGGAGGGGGGGCACGCTCGCTTGTCCCTCCCTTTCCTGCCCTGTTAGGCATGTGCTCAGATTAAGGGTTTGGTTGGGAATTTTAGGGGGCAAGTTTTTTCCCCATTTTGGAGGGTTCCCCCTTTAGATTCCTACCACACATAAAGGGCCTGGTATGACTTTTGGGGGGAACCCCAAACACATTTTATTTATTTTTAACTTGGGGTCTCTCCTAACTTTCCTATCAGACCTAAAGGGTCTGATATGGATCGGGAGGGGGAACCCACGCCATTTTTTTGTTGTTTACATTTGCAGGGAGAACGGTCTGCTGTGGAAGACCATTCTACCCCCTTTTGGCTGTGACATCGGCTCATGTTGGTATAGTTGTGTAGCTATTTACTCATTATAACCTCTTTTACATATGTATTATATTGTGTTTTGGGGCACTAAAATTAACTTAAGTCCAATTTTTGGGTTTGATAAAGAGTATATCGTGCAACATAAAAATTTGCAACTGCCACCATGTTATTCTACAGGGTCTTTGATTTCACAATATATTACATTTGTGGGTTTTAACTTAATTTTCAGGCCTAAAATGTGGATTATAACATGTGTGCAAAAAACACAAAAAAAGGCATTGACGGGAAAGGGTTAAAGAGATAAAACATGAAGAAATGTGTGTCCATACATGTATCTATTTTTCTAAAAGATAAAAATACAGTTTACCATGTATTACAGATTTATTATGAATGTAAAGTGTGCTGCTATTTGTACATACGTTTTTGTGCATATAGATTTTTATGTGTGTTAGTATGTTGAGTGAATTCTGATTGTTAACAGAACATCTTTAAAGCTATCTATTAATGTAGAAACTATTAGCAGTTATTCTGCCTGTTTAAAGGTTTCTGAGGACACTTTAACATCTGTAAAGCTAACAAGTCTATCAGTACTGTTTTTGACTAATACTATATAACATAATGCTTGTAATAATGATAATTATGGCAATTACATCACTAAAATGGTATAATTAAATGAACATATTAAGAACAAGAGCAACTATAGAGCCATTGTTGACATAATCAGAGCATACACGGGAATATTATTTTGTTTCCTAGTATAGCCTGATAGCCTGAATTACATTATCATTTTCAACAAGGTACATAATACCATTGTGTAGAGAGCCTATTTATGCTTCAGAGCCACTAAAATAACTTTATAACTTGACCACCACCTACTAGTAAAGTACAGTTTATAACTGTGATGTGATATAATTGAATCACAACGTTAAAGTAACCATTGCTGTCATCTCAACATATAATAGCATTAGCAGCATGCCCCTATATAATTTAAAACTTCATGTACTGTAAAGACCCTGGAACAATAATATTAAGCACACCATGCCTGCCATTTCCAATGCAGAACAACACATTAACTGAGTTAGATTTCAGTAGGAGATCTGCAGCAAGAATAATGCTTAATATGGAACTTCTTAGCATAGAGCTGTATTTCAACATGCATTATTGTTATAACCCTGCTACAATGGAACTTAATTGGCTTTCCCACTTTTCTCTTCAGTTATATTGTTAAAGTGGGGTCTTGTTTCACTTTGAAGGCAATAATTGGACAAATTGCATGTAAAGCAAATCTGAACAAGTATTTCTAGGCATTTGTTTTACGAAAAGAAATTCAAAAATTAAAATGTTCATATTGCAGTCTAATTTATAACAGAAAACTGTACTATAAATATCAGTAAGTGCAGCGCTATCCTCTTTTAATTATACTAAACATTTTTCTAAAACAAATTAGTGCAACCTTTAACATTCACATAATAAACAATTCCACAAAAAAGTAACACAAATTGTGATCTGGTTGCGACCGGTGTTTGGTGTCAGACCCCAGAAGTGATCACATTACTGCTTTTAAAAGTGGGGAAGTCCCAAAAAAACATTAGTGGTGATTTACTAAGAAGACATGACAGATAATTTATAGTTGTTTCTGGCCCAAAGTAGGTTCTGAACGCACGGCCAGCATCTTATATCTATTAAGCTCTGAAAATTGGCTTGAGCAGGCTCTCCAAGCCAGAATTATTTCTGCTTACTGGATTACTGTCTACAAGTATTGACCAAGTACTATCATTTGCAAGTGAATCTGATTGTGTGTATTGTGTTTAATAAAAGTGTTTTATGTACAATGTTGGTTTATCCTGTTTCTTTATTTTAGTCACCAAGTGATCCCAAAGCTTCTAAAGACTGCAACAGGGCCGTCTTTTATGCGGGGCAAAAAGGGCAGTTCCTCCAGGCCCAGTCATTGTGGTGGGACCCAAAGCATCTGCCCCTTGAGCCCGCAAAAGTTACACATGTGTCACTGTTCTGTTTACTATACGATCAGTATTGCATAATGTTCCTCTGCCCCTGCCATATGCCTTGTAGTGTGACCTTGTGACGTCTCACGTGGGGTCACCTCTCACTCCGACATCTCCTCCTATCTGCTCTGCAGTGAGGCATGACATCCGGACTGAGGTACAGCTACAGCACCAGGGCAGAGGCAGGTGAACTGGGCTGGACTGGGCTGCTGGGGCATTGTGTGCAGTCCAGTCTTATTAAGCAAAATATTTTTGTTAAAAAAATAATAAGTAAATCATACACCCATCATACATGGTGGGTAGCTGTAGGGTCCCAAGAAAATGTTTACCCAGGGTACAATCAATATTAAAGATGGCCCTTGGGGGGCGCTAGCGAGCAGCCGACGAGCATGGACGCCTGCTAGATCGGCTCCGCACCACACAGGCGTGTGATCGTTAACACACCGATCATCTCACATCTCCAGAACCACATCAGGGGACCGAGGTCAGGAACCCAGCCCTCCTGGACAAGTTTAAGATCCTCCTGCAGAGAGAACAATGGTCGAGGTTACTGATATTTCCCTGAACGTTTTACCTGTTATTATGTTATCTATTGGCCCAGTGCCCCATCTGCCCATGTCGGGATCCCGTCCCACCTAAGATGCCCGACACGTCACGACCCCCATGCCTGCGGTCAGGGGCACGGACGGCTCTGGAGCTTGTTGACTGGGGCTCGGTGCCGACCTGTTACAAGGAACTTCTTTTTAGCCTCTTTTGCAGACGTCATTTACTTACGCCAATGTTGGCGCTGTTAATATTTCACAGTTTATTTTTACAATGTGATGTTACCGGTTTATTTATGGGCCTCCGTGCCACCTTCCGAGCCACACGCTGCTCCTCGCTTCCATTTAATAAATACCTGGGAGTTAACATTTCCCGCACTTACGACACTTTATACCCTACTAACTACCCCCCACTCTTTAAAACCCTACGGGACCTCCTGTCCTCCTGGACGCGACACAGACTCTCCTGGATGGGCAAAATTAACGTGGTCAAAATGACCATCCTCTCTAAACTGCTATATCTCTTTCGCACTCTGCCCATACCGATACCCCGAAAGGACCTTGAGCGGTTCCAGGCTCAGGTAGTCTCATTCATCTGGAGCACAGGACGTCCCAGGGTGTCCAGACTCACTCTACATACACATAAACGAGACGGTGGCCTGGGCCTCCCCCACTTCCACAAATATTACCTGGCGGCACACATCGACTCTATAGTCAGCTTTTTCCAATCCCCCTATAATCCACTCTGGGTTGACCTAGAGGACCTTGCGTGTAGCCCTTACTCACTGTGCTCCCTACCCTGGTTACCCCCCAACCTGCGTCCTCGTTCCATGAGCCCCATGCTGAAACACACATTCTCCCTATGGGATTCCATTAGATACTCCAGTAATTTCCAGTCTCCACACCTCCCGTTACTCACCATATTGGGAAACCCGTTATTCTCCCCGGGGTTGGCCTCTCTTGAGGCGTTCACATGGTGGTCCTCTAATGGGTTAGTACACCTGTACGACCTGCTGGATACTGGCTCGGTCCACCGATGGGAACCTTTAAAGGACAAGAAGGAAGCCCCACCATCTGAATACTTCAGGTACCTCCAACTTCGCCACTGGGCCACTTCAATACTCACTCGGTCTTCCACTCTCGCGGGCCTAACGGTATTTGAGCACATCTGCAAACGTAACCCTTACAGCTCTAAACTTGTCTCGCAGATCTATACCCAACTCAACACATTGACCTCCCCAACTAGACACTCCTACGTAGGAAAATAGGAACGGGACCTAGGGGTATCGCAGCCTCTGGAGAGTTGGCAGCAGATCTGGGCCTCAATGGCCACCTGCTCCATCAATATCTCTTCCATGGAAACGGCCTTTAAGTCCCTCACGCGGTGGTACCTGGTGCCGTCCAGATTGGCCCACCTTCACCCTTCACACTCGCCAACATGTTTCAGGGGCTGCTCGTCCCTGGGCGACGTCCTCCACACGTGGTGGTCTTGCCCCATGATTACCAGATTTTGGTCGAGAGTTTTCCGTTTGCTGGACAGCCTATTCTCTGTATAGCTCCGCAAGGACCCATGGATGGCCTTGCTACACCTCAAATCTCCACTCCTTACGAAACCCCAACATCACCTAGCCACGCATGTCCTACTGGCAGCCAAACAAACTATTGCCGCTGAATGGAAAAAATTATCGGGGAAGTTACACGGCAGATGGACTTTTTCTGCCTCAACGAGAAACTGACCAGCATCCTCTCGGATACCAATAAGTCATTCGCGAAGATCTGGCAACCCTGGATAGACTATACCCACCCCTCTCTGGCCCCAGCTAGCCTAATAGCCCTATAGGCAACCAAAATAAAAGAGCTCGTTCCAGTCAGACCCAGTGCCCCCCTACCCCCCCCCCCCCCCTTCTTTTCTTTTTCTTTCCTCTTTGCCCCTTGCCACCTGGCACACTGCCTTCCGGATTCCCTTATTCAGACAACCCCCTTTCAGCGGGATTTATTACCAGCTTGAAGAATCCGGAGCACTTATGACCTCAATTGAGACCCACTTGACAACAGACAATGTCTCCACGTTCCTGAGTTACCTGTACTTCTGTATTGTTTACTGTGTTATGTACCCTATCTAATGTCAAAACTCAATAAAAACTTTGAAACGAAAGATGGCCCTTGACTGCAAAACTCTGCACTGTGTGATGAACAAAGAACATTTATCAGATTCTTCCATCAATGCTGACAAAATTTGATCGCAGAATCTCCCACTGTCTCTATTGTATTCTGACAGCGACCAGCAGCCACTGTCAGAATACCCAAACTCATACCCAATATCCAAGCTCATTGGCTGCTCGCTCTGTTCAGCTGTGATCTTGGTATTGCTTTTTCCAGCCGACTGAGGCTTTAACAATAGCTGATAAACAGCCAACCCCTCCCCCCCTACTTCCCCCATTACAAGTTTTCTCACACAGATTTCATTTTCAGAGGAAAGGAACTGTGCTAGATTAGTTTTGTCACTAGGTGATGATTATGAGAGCAGTGAGTCTAATTTTGGTGCCTACTGGACTTCAAAACTCATATTTAGCCAGCTGCTTTAACAGGAAAGTGGAGGTAAGATTATGAAAATGGAGATTGTTAGTACAACATTTATCTATCTGATTATCTATTTCTGTGACTTCAGCTGGACCTAAATGCAGTACATTGTACTGACATAGAGCACTGTGTAACTTTTACAATAAAAGTACATGAAGGGTCTAAATTCAAGTCTTAGATTTAGAGGAGAACTATGAGGTGAGTGAAAATCACGCATGCTCATAGTTCGAGTCGGCGTGTGACAATTAAACTGTCACATTTCATCTCATCTCAATAGATCAGGAAGTGAGCAAACACATACTGTCGCTCGCTCACTTCTTGATAATCTCCCTGCAGAAAGCCATGACTGACAGTCACGGCTCCCTGCAGGGATTACAACCCCCCCCCCCCCCCCCCCCCCCCCCCCCACCAGCTGTTACTCACACAGCTGGGTGGATCTCGACAGTAATGTGGGGATCCATCCTGGCTGCGGCGGTCTCAGTATACTCAGTATACTAAGTATGAAGCTTGCGATATACTGAGCTTTGGGTCATGGGAGGACACTAGTTTATGTCCTCCCGTGACCCTTAAGAGAACTATTGGGAAAAACATTGACCTCATAGTTCTATTTTAAGCTGCCCATTTGCTGATTTCAAGTATCTGTGACAACTAATATATTGCTCTGTGTTGGTTTGCAAACAAGAAACAATTTTGTACTCCCGCTGTACTCAAGTGACCTTTTTCAATATTTTGTGAAACTCAAAAAAATGTAAAGCTGATGCTTGGTAAAAATGACATTTGAAAGGACAACATTATGAAACAGGTATTGTTTAATCATTTCATTTAGCTACACTGATTTCTCTGTCTACTCTTTTCTCCCTTCTACTTGTTCTTTTTCAGTGTACATGAAAATATCTCTGTCTAGGAGGGAAAGAACAGGGTAAAAAATGTTTTTTTGCTCAGAGGTTCAAAATATACTTAAAAGAAAAACAGGTCCATGACAGCAAGGGCCCAGAGGAAGTGGATTGAGGAATGTTTTATTTTTACTCTTACAAGGTTATTAATTGTAATTGATTTTTTTTAAAATCTGAATTTAATTTTTAAATATCCCCTGTACTGCTGGTCCTGTTGAATTACAAGAATGGCTCTAAGGAAAAGCAGCATGCTGCTGTATTGCACTGATCTTACAGTTAAATGTATCAATTTGGAGATAATCGAAATTCTGATCTTAATACAGGTGAAAAAATGATTCAGGCCATAACTTGATCTGTTTGACGTGGTTTGCTTATTTTGCTGTTATACATAATAACTAGAAAACAGTTGAAATTGTGTGAAAAACTTTCTAGTTCACCTCTTATTTTCCACGGTCATATCAGTCATGGCATAAAATTAATTAATACAATGTCCATTAATTATAAATAATGCAATATAATTATTTTCTCTTTAGAAAATGACAGTCAATTATTGTTTGTTTCACTGATTTATTGTTTGCAAATATCCTAAGTCTAACACCTACTACGATGTTATGACCTAGTCTAATTATAGGATGTTAAATGAAGGCGTAAACACTATGGAAAGTTAGAACCCTTATGTCAAATAATGAAAAATAACCATGATAAATGACATTTTACCTAAAAGACAATTTGTTCTTATTAGCTGAAATTGAAAGGTGGTTCAAATTCAAGGTTAAGACATACTGGAAAAATGATTAGGGTAGTAAAAAAATAATAGTGAAGTTGCATTGATATAGTGCTATAGTTATATAGAGTGTGATTCAACAGTACTGGGTGAGAATAAAGGTATACAGATAGTTAAATTGATACTAAAGCCTACATCCCCTAATGCTGGTGTAAAGCATTACCTTACCTTATGTAATGCCTCTAATGTACATCTTCTTCCTTCCAGCTGTTTCAAGTGGTCCCTTCAGCGCTGGTGTAGCTGTCTGATTCTTTTGTGTCTCCTTCTTATAGGGTCCCACTGAGACACCCCTGCATTCGCACTTCCAGCATGCGTACACTGACTCACACTGAACGCTCTTCTGACCCTCTGTGACATCAAGTGCGCAAGTGTCTCTACCCTCACTATGCACACTGCTCTACCCAGAAGTTTGGGAAAGCTGCGCTATGCGGCTGGGACTTGGCAGCAGAGAGAAGGGGAGTTTCATAATTGTTTGGCCCCATTATTGAATTTACGTATATTGGGGCATGCTATACTGCTTGCTATGAAATAATGAGTGTGCAGCGCTGTAGGTGTTTTATGTGTTACACATCTATTAACGTGCTAAAATCCCTACAAGGGATAAAGTGGAATCCCTTTTTCAGGGATATATAAATATGAAAAAATTGTGTTTAAACAAATACAAGCAATATTGGGTGATCCTAGTGTCTTCACATAGCAATATCCTTAATTATTAAAAAGAAACAAGTGCCTCATAAAATCCGCTGTGTAGCTATATAACAGCCAACTTAATCAAATCCTATACAATAGTCAGTGATAATTCATCAAAATAAAATTCATCAAAAATAAAGTTCATCAAAATAAAGTTCAATTGTGATGATAATGTGGAAAATCCAAAGTAGAAAAAAATGAAGCCCAGACAGAAATATTTCAAAACCGCTTTGCAAGTGTCCACGAATCCCCCTCTGGGGTGCGCACTCACCCCACTGTTTGTGGAAAATAGACAGTGTAGATGATTCTATGCGTCCACATTCAAGGTATTCTATCCGGCAGTATCCCGTCACTCGAGCATTTGTGGGATCATAAAAGAAAGACTCCTCATGGTGTGGCAAGTATACACGTTTATTTAAAAAAACATAGAAAACTCACAGTTTAAAACAGCAAAAAACGGCCGGTCAAACACAGCACCAAATCCAGCGTCCACCAAGCATGTACTTCCTGATCGTGGTATCACATGGAATAGGCCCGCCTCGACGCGTTTCGTCACAGTCAGGGGGTTGCTTGCTAGCAGTGAATTAAGGGGAAAAGCACTGAGAGTTTAGTACCACTTTAAAAAACAAAAAAAAGCTAATATTAAAGAAGAAGGGAAAACTACTTCTAATACGATGAATATTTAATGTTTGCCCTTCTTGTCACAAATATGTATAGCCCATGCC
This sequence comes from Nanorana parkeri, assembly GCF_000935625.1. Lineage (NCBI taxonomy): Eukaryota > Metazoa > Chordata > Amphibia > Anura > Dicroglossidae > Nanorana > Nanorana parkeri. Next base: position 435,890 of record NW_017306309.1, read on the forward strand.
TCTGATATAGTGGCTACTTTCAAAAGAGCTACACATCAAAACGTTCATGTGTGATGTGTAGAGGATAGTGTTCTAATATGGGAGCAATCCTCAGTTGTAGACTAATATGCGACACAAAGGGGGTGATTTACTAACCTAAACACACGCACGCACTAGGTGCGTGTGATTTTTACACAGCAAAACGTATTTATCAACCAAAAAGTCTCTAAAAGCATATTTCCACTAATGCCATATATGGAAAAATCATGCACATGATGCATATATAACGCTGCTTCACAGTTTAGACAAAAATGGTTAGCTCATGCATTTACATTCCTGCATTCATCAACGCAAGCAACACAATGTAGAGCTAATTTACACAACATCACCTTGCAAATTCATGCAGGGCTTTGCACAACACACCTGCTGGGTGTGTACACACTACAAAGGTGTTTAGATTCCACCCATAGATCATGCTGGGAGGGAACACACTACAGAGGTGTATACATGTTCGTGGTGTGTTTATAAGGTTAGTAAATCAACCCCAAAGCATCACTAGCTCTAGCTGTGCAGTAAATTAAGATGACTACTGTGTTACAGAAGGTCACTGGGTCTTAACGCCTTACTGGCTTACTTATTAGTGATTACAAAAATCACAATTGTTTGCCAGTAATCATGTGAGAAGCATTCATTTACATTTGCCTACATCCAGCTGAGGAACATTTCATGTGGGGTTTTTTTTTAAAATTAATTTGGTCTTGTTGTTCAGGGATAGGATAGCCCTAAGTTATTGCATACAGGTGAAGATAGTAAAAAAACATACAGGCAGATGAAGCAAATATAACTTCTAACTGACTAGATGTGATTGTCCTAATGAGGCATTCATGCTTAACTGTGTGCTACAATTGCAGTTCAGCTAAAAGTACTGCTCCTGGAGTACTCCTTTACTATGTAATACACGTGTATTTTATACAGCATAGACTCTATCAAAACGTAAGTTAGATTATACACATATTCAGTTAGCACTCAGGATCTAGTGACCAAGATGCAGTGTTTAGATTCAATGGAACCCCCTGTGTATGTTAGCCAACAGACATAGCGATAACACCTCCACTATTGTGCTCACAGTAAACACATTGTAATCAAGGGAAAAAGGGGGAAAGTTGCATTCTCCCATTGACATATAAGAATGTAAGGATGTTAGTAGCGTCTGCCCCAATGACATCTGTTTGACGAAATGCGTAGGCAGGAGTTTGGATGGTGTGTTGCTCAAAGTTTTCTATTAATATTTGCTGAGTCTCATGATGGAGATAACATTTTAAACTTTGCAATCATGTTTTATTTTGTCTTTGTGAATATTGTTATTGAAGCTTTGAATTTAAAAGCAAACTAAAGTTATGGGCACTATAAGTATTGTTTACTCTAGCATGAGAAACACTGGTTACTGCCAGATGTGAAAGGTGGCATTTCCTGGAGTGGAGGTGATTCTTGCGGAGGGAGGGACAGCCTACGAAGCCAGTGGTTCCATTAAGTTGAGTGTGGATGGTTGGGTGCCTCTCATTGAGGGGAGTGATACTATTTAGGCATATTTTAACTTTGTTTATGTGTAGAGTTCAATAATTATTTTGAGTTAACTGTGAGCACAATGGTGGCGCTCACATGTCTGTTGGATGGTTATTTAGAATAATCACATGATCTGCTGTGTGGATTGCCAACATGTATACCTCTTCTTATCATACTGGGTGCCATGTATTGTTACCAAACATAGCAAATGTATATATTTCTATATAACTTTTATCAATTTCTATATACCTTTATATAGAAATAAAGCCCTGGCTTGTATACATACCTGTATGATATAATAGGGATGCTAGCTTTTACTCCTTAAAGTGGCATTAAAGTCAAAAAATGTGCCCCCCATTCCCCCAAGGTTAATGTCAGCACTTACCTTAAATGATGTCTCTTAATCCGATCTTCTTCTTCTTTCCTGATGTTTTCATCTGTCCCTCCAGCGGTTCGGCGGCTCTCCAATCCAGCGCTGACTCCTCTGTCCTTGCTGGCACTTCCGATCCCGCAGTGTCTGCATGTGGGTGACTTACCTTGCGTCTCTGCTCGTCTCCCAGCCGAAAATCCGAACTGCGCATGCGCCCACCCCAAGATGCTTTGCGGCTGCCCGAGAAGTTTCGGATTCTTGGACGGGAGCGCGCGGCAAAGACGGGGTAAGTTTAAACTGCTGTTAAAACGGGTTTAAAAAAACAAAACTTTTTGCATATATCTACTGCTTGATAGCAGAGACCAGAGCCTGAAACACAAGGCTCACCCACACCACAGGCACATTCACAAAGAAGCTCCTAGCCCTAAGGCAAGCCACCAAGAATCTCCAGAGCCACCAACACCAGCTGCCCTCAAGTCACTGGGAAACCGCATCCCAGGTCACCCTGATGGTTAAACAGAGGATGTGAGAACAAGCACCCACAACATCACCCCCATGGACACAGAGCGTCAGCACACAAGGCAATTTCAATTCCTCCAGAGCCCACTTCTTGCCAGTGCATCTCCCATGCCTCTCCCACAAAACGTCTGTGCAAGACATATGGACTTCAAAAAAGAATGTCCCCATGATTATGCATAATTAAAATGTATTTTTACTAAATAGTAAAGGTAGATGCTCGGTAGCACAACTGCTTGAGGCTATAGATACCAGAATCAACAAAAACTTCCCTTTAATCATCCTTCAGGACAGAAATATAGCATAGCCCCATTCCGTTGCACTCTCTGTCTCCAAAAAGAAAGTGGTCCTGTCCCAGGAGTACACAGCAACCACCCATGTTACTCCAAAAGGGAACTCCAACACCCTCTTACAGCCATTCCAACACTCATTTATGAAATAAAAATGCCAATTCAATAGTATAAAATACATTGTGTTGTAGCAAATTAAATGTCATCCAATTAGGTTTTAGAAGTACTTAAGGGAAGTATATGAGAGGTTACCAGCAACATACCTTTCTTCTATCAATGTACAAGGCAGTACTATAATACATAGTTCTTAATAATTTGAAAAGTTATAAGTTGAAATAGTTATAATATGTTTACATCTCAACTTTATACAGAAGGCACTAGAAATTGGCTTTGCACATTGCAGTGCACCTCAGATTTCCCCATTGACTGTTATGGGCTCAGTACCTACTAGCCCTAGAACTTGTTCAAACTAGACTCTGGAGACTGAATTTGCTTTAGCCTCCAGTATCAGCTTTATCAATGTGCTCTCTCCAGGAGCAGTAGAACAAAAAATCTGAAATCACTTCAATGAAATACTCATGCTTAAGCTGTATATATCACTTCATACAATATTCATGAAAGGAAAATTATAAAAATCAACAATATAACCTTCCTTTCAGATATGGTGTTGGGGCACCTCTATAAATATGTAGAAGTGTGATTTCAATCATTTGAGTCTTATAGAGAAGAGAAACCTTGAAAAGCAAATATTTTATGCACTGTTTCAATTTTTATCATTAACTATATCAAATGTAATATATCGTAAGATTTGTAACGTATTAAAATAGCAAGAGAGGAGACATTGGGCATAGTATTATATCTTTATTCTTCAATGTAATCTATAAAAGGGATAAAAACTTTACAAGTTTTGACTCAGATTTTAAAATGTAGCACTGTATACCTGTAAACTTAGAGAAGAAGATATTGGAAATCCACCACTATGCCACAGACAGCAAACAACAGAGATTTTAACACTTGCCAACTGCACCATAAATAACAAGAGCTTTTACTGCAGTTTGTGTTAATTTCACGCAAAGTTTTTAATTAAACTTCTGCACATGGATTAATGTCCTTATAAACATTTATCAAACCTATTTACAAAAACGGGAATTCTTGGTTTGTATGTATCGCAACAAAAATGTCAAGCTTGCCAACTGCATGAAAGTGGCCAATTGTGGGAAAACTTGTATTTTAAACCAATAAATTAGATAGTATTGTTAAATAAGCTGAAAAGCTGTGCTTGTGTCACTGAAGAATTTAAATCTAAGCATACAAGTCAGTAGTAAATGTCAAAGTGAAACCCTAGTCTTCAGTCTCTACCAGTAAGTGAATTTCTGGACAGTGATGGACATCCAAACAAAACTGCAAGAAAAATTGTTGGGACTCCTCCATTCAGCTACTGCTAGAGCACAAACACTTATTTACTATGAATAGGTAGATCATATAAATGGGCACCTAAGCCAAATGCTAGGTACATCTGTTTCATACAGTATATATACATTGTGACATAAGGAGAGGGGACATCATTGAGGGGCGGTATGTTTCCCCTCGCTTTCTATCCTATGTGCATGAATAGCGGAACCCTGACCAGGGTTTCGCTTGGACTTTGGGTCCGGATAGTCCAGCTCGGGCTTTGGGTCTCACCTGGATAGTTGATTGCTTGATGAATGCTTGTCCAGGTGAGATAAAAGGGGAAGGCTGAGACATGGTTTTGCTCTGGCCTGGGACTCAGACAGCCTTCTGAGAGAGCTACATGTTGGATGTGTTCAGAGAGAAAAAGAACTTTGCTGCCTGGACTGTTTTTCCCAGGGAAGGTGATCCCCCATTCGAGCTATACCCCCACATAATATATATATATATATTAGTAGGCTTGTGAGCAGTAAGAGAAAAACCTTGAAAAGAAATAAAACAATTAGATGCGTGTGTTGGTACAGTGTGTTATAGGCAGCACAAGATAAACTTCTGTTCTCACCTCACTTCACAGCCCCTCATAGATACTGAAATACCCAAACTATTTTACTAGGTTTCCTAGTAGCAACAGTCTTTTTTCTCTAGCAATCCATTTCTCATCAAGCTTCTACATCTTATGGTACTAAAAAATGGGATCAGTGGGCAAATGTACAATCTATACCTACTGACAGCAGCTAAGAATAGAGGTTGACTAACAAGTAGGAATTGGCAGATTTAGCATTGTAGACAGTTGACATTTATATGAAATATATCCTTTGATACTTTTAATGTGCCAAAAAGTCATTTCATTGTGGTAGCCCTTGGTTTTTGTAGATAATGGAGTGCTGGAAAACTGATATGCATAAAGTGTAAAATAACACTATCATCTGCATACTGGAAGATAACCAACAACTGCATGGGTATATTTTGGCTGTATCTGTTCTATATTCTAGACCTTTATTAAATGCCATTGCAGGTGGTATTTCCCATACTAATCTGTTGTGTTCTAAATGATAAATGATTACAAAGGTAGTGGGTAGTGGGTAGTAGGTTAGACTGAGGGCAGTTTGGTGTTTGCAAAATAATGTGTTTCTTGCTAGGTAGGCATGCTAATATTGTGTGATTGTTACTTTTAAGAGAAGCTAAAATGTTTTATGACCTTCCACACTATCGTTTGAGAAAACTGCTCGATGCTATGTCAGCAGAAGTATCCATTACTGGAATATAAACTGACATCCTATTTCAACTTTTTGGCAGATTTAGGAGTATGGGAATACACTGTGCATCTCTATGGAGATCCTTCCCATCATCTGAACTTTTAGATTGCACGTGGTACCACCAACTGAGAAGCATATACCTTGGCCCCACTAAAAATATTTAGTGCTTCTGGGTATGAATGGATATGTGACTTCCTTCTATAAAGCAATATAACTGTCTATAATGGTGAACATTCTCAGTAAGGAGCCTGACTCTAGTGCTTGTAATCTTTCTTTACTCCACGCCATAAAATAGCGGCTATGGCAAGCACTGAAATTGTGCCCCTTCCCAAAATCTGACACCAATATTTTAGATCACTTTATCATGATTACATCCAAAACCCAAACCATATTCCCTGCCCTGGTTCCAAGGACATCTGTCTATATCTTTGAAATGAATGCCAGCTAAGGTAATATAATAGGAATAAGACACTTCTATACTTTGTTGTATGTATGTGAAATGCTTTTTGTGGTCCCGGTGGTTTGTATATATGGCGAAATTGGCTTAGTAGGCTGCACCCATATACTTATTCAGATATACATAATATACATATTCAGATTTGAAGTAACTAGTGGATTGGGTAGTTGAGTTCTTCTCCTTTCATTCATCCCCCTGTGGTCCCACTGCCTATATTCCCCTAAAGAAGCTATTTGTGAATTGCATTGGGATCAAGCTACATGCCTCTGGATATTGTCCAATATATATGAAACAGAATGCTTACATTCAAATGTACATACAATATGGTGTTTTATAGGTGTATTGATAAACTAGCTGTAGCTCTGTAAGGCACTGAAAAATTACTAAGGGGAACACACGGGAACTTAATCAATTTGATTTTTTTACTTTTGAACACAATAAATATGTTTTATTATTTGTATATAATAAATTGTGATTGAAACATTAAGCAATATGTGCCTCATGAAAACCCTATGGTTTTGGTTTTAGATTTAATTAATGTGGAATGAGGGGGGAGGCACAGATAACCACATGTGAGATTAAGGCAAGGTTCCATTTAGTTTTTACACTTTATCAAAATATCAACTTAAATCTTTAATGACAAATTCCCCAGAGTCCCCCCTTATATCAGAGTACCCAGGTTTCCCTTACATCAGAGGAGGCAACATGTTATTGATAGATTGCTAGGATGCTGTATGGTCCTAGCAACCAACCGCCAGCGGTGTCTTTCAACCCGCTGTCATTATTCAACTCCCTGGCTGCTGGAGGTCGGTTGCTAAGATGCCAGGCAGTCCTAGCAACTAGCCGGCAGCTCTGGGGGTTGAATAATGACAGCAGACTGCTGCTATCATTATTCATGACCTGCAGTGGCAGTCTGCTGTCTCCTTGGGTCAGCAAAGGTTTGCACCCCTTTAAGTGGCATCCAGGGCATGTGCCTTTTGTGCTATGCCCTGGATATGCCACTGCTCCTGACATCTATTTATTGACAGCCTTTCATAGATCTCTATGCAGGACCAGGAATAACATACTTCTGGGCCATTATTTCCAGTTCCATTTCCTGTACTGACCAGAAAATTAATAGTAACAGTAATTTTTCTTTAATATGTGCTTTGTTTCTTCACAGATAATAAAGCATGGATAAAACCTTTGAGTATCTGAATAAAACATATTCACTGTCACCCTCAGCAATTAGAAATAACTAAATCTTGAGAAAGAACTAAGTCTAAGAACTGCATATATAGACATCATATGAATATTTTGGGGAGTGTGTCTTTTCATAACAGCTGGAGTCTCCTAAACAGCACGAATAAGCACTTTTTTGATTCCCAATCTTGCTTACACAACAAATTAATTATTTTATAGAGATGATGAGAACAGCAATGGGTACACCCTGGAACTCTCATAGCCACCATTTTAATATTACTAAATGTATACTTTTATCCTGCTTAATTTTGCAATGTTTTAATTATATGCACTGTAGTACTAAGAAACACACTGTACTTGAATATGTCAGCAGTCTTTAATATGTACACAAAAACAATCCTATTTCAGTAGATATTACAGATGAGTGCATGACTTACTTTTCAAGAAATTACACATTCACAAAGCGATTTCAACAAGCTAAGCATTCCAAGGTGACTGCATAGGTCTTTCAAGTACCTGGGTATTAAAGAACTCCACAGAGGCTTACCTAGGCTGCCGAGGTCCCCAGCAAGCGCGGGACCTTAGGCAGCTGCTTCAGTTTAAAAATTCAGTGCCAGTGTTCTGTCGAGAAAGCCGACCCAGTATCTGTGTTTGCGCACAGACAAGATTAATGAGGAAACCGGAATTTATTTACAAAGTATTTGTTTGTAATTGTTAATTGTGAACGTTAATAATATGCCATCCATGGCAGTAAATGATCGATGGCATAATATTAACGGTCACAATTAATTATTTAAACTAAATAAATGCCGGTTTGCTCGATAATACTGGTCTGTACACAAGCGCAGATGCTGAGGTCGGCAAATTCGACTACGTCTGCGTTCTCAACAAAACACCGATATCTGCGTTTAGTATCGGGGCATTTTCACAAGAATGAGTACTTGTGAAAATGCCCAGTATTGGCACTGACTGGTACATACCTACTTAAAAATATAATGTATTGCTAGAACTTGTAGTCCTGCATAGTTGGTGCTATTCTGCATTGCTGTATAATAGTGACAACCTCTCCAGCCCCGCACAGCCGCCCTGTTCATGCTGCGGTTAAGGAGCGGCACTATCTCCGGGGGCAGTGGCGTAACAACCGGGGGTGCAGCAGGGGCGCGGGCCCCGGGCGAATTAAACTGCTCATATTGTCTAGGTGGTAATAAATCAAGTAAAATGCTTACCTTATTTTTCCCCAGCAGCCTGCACTGTTCTCACTGATGCAATCGGAATGTGGTCCCACCCTTGCCATTCTCATCTACAATGCAGGACCACTGGTTTCCCATTTTACAAGATGAGGTCAGAGAGATGAGGCCAGTTAAGAAGCGGAGAGAAACAACATAGGGTCTTACAAGGGAAGGAAGCCTACAGAGTCTGCATGCCACGAACAACAGCCAGCTCAAAGGACAGATGGTTAGTAACAAGTAAATGCTGCACTTTAAGTAGCCTAAATTTAAAAGGGAACCTATCAACATAAAGTAAAAACAATATAAACTCTAACATAAACAATAAAAACCAAAATACCACGTCTAAAACTAAAGCAATTTAAACTATAAAAAGGTGAACATACAAAAATCAAATATACCCCAAAAATAAGTGAAAACCCAAAACTAATGCCCCTTGAAACACCCATTTTTGAGAGAAGCTTGCGAAAAAAAGCAGTTTAACCTAAAAGAAAGACCCTAGCAACATGAAATAATAAACAATGTACCCCAAACATTAATGTAAACCCATAAATACCCCCAGACAAAAGCCCATTTTTAAAAAAATTAGGTTTGTCACTGCAGCTTAAAGTATTAATCAGTATGTATAGGCATTTTTTTTGTTTTGATAGGGTATAGATGGATTTGAACCCCTGTCAAGTTTTAATTGTTGTCTCTGTCCATTCTGGGAATTTTAACCCTTCCTATTTGTCCTAGTGACTCCTGAGCCATAAAGTGATGGGTAATGCAAAATGTTAAAGTCGCCACAAGAACAAGAGAGGGACAATCTTCCAATGTGCACACCTGTTCTGGTAACAACTGTCTAAATAGACAATTCCCTTTACTTTCTAGAGATTTTCCTTACTTCCTATCCCAGAGATGCAACAGGAAATCTCCCCCAATGGGACACAGTAAATAAATACTCCCTGCTCCATCCAGCAAGACTAGTTCTTATTGGTGGTGCATTTAATAAATATTACTACAATGCAATGATCCCTGATAATCTATAGATTATGCCACTGACCGTTCTGCAAGGACTCAATACAAAGATAATAAGTCCACCCTCTCGGTCAAACTTAGGGAAGTTTAATGTAGGCATATTCAGTTGAAAGATGACTACAAACACATACCGCACAGTATATGCAGTCAATGCAGAACTGCCTTCCCCACCACACATAATTTCAGCATGCTTGCCACACTTTTATTCTGCTATTAGTATTTTGTTACAATATGGAAGCGCCAAGGTAAGTGTTTTTTCCACTTATGTCTGTATTAAAGTGTATCTAAATCTAAAAGCAAAACAAATGATAAACGCACTCAACAATTTGTCACTAACTATGCAGTAAGGTGCACACGAAATGGGCTTCAAACAGTAAACAGTAGAAAGGCATCATGGCACACTCACAAGTCAGCTTGTCGTGAGAAAAGTTATTTTACATGCTGACTTGTGAGTGTGCCATGATGCCTTTCTACTGTCTAAATCTAAAAGCACACAAGTGATACGAGGGGAGGCCAAAGAGGTCTTACCCTCACCATGATCTAGATGTGCTAGGGATCTGGTATTCAACTTTGTCTCTATTTCTCTTGGCTCTAACTATAATTCACCACGACCTACAAAAATTGGCATGCATATTACTAAGATATTCACCTATAAACCTGCAAAATTTCAGATCCCTAGCACATCATGTTAGGTCCCTAGATCATGGTAAGGGTAGAACTTATTGGCCTCCCCTCGTATATTGCAGCTTACCAATCCTTAAATGTAATGGCTGCATTCAGGGTTTTATTAGACATTTTCCTTTATTTTACCATGGTGATCAATCCAGTAACACACTTCCTGTCTTTGGGTAGCTCCACTCTTTGGAGGGACAATATCCTTGAACAGCAGTGGTCAACCTGTGGAGAGGGTAGTGTTAGAAGTACTAGAAGATTTGGATGGATGTGACTAACAAATTCAAGCTGAACTCCAGATTCAGACACTTTTTATGCAGTTACAGCAACATATTATTTTTTTTATTTAGTTTTAAATAAATGCATAATAGCGTACCATTGTAAGAGCCCATGTCAGATTTGACTCAACTCTCTATCTGCCACTTTTACTTTGAATCTTGTTCTGTTTAAGGGAGATGCCAGTTAAAAAAAATATGCATCTGTAATTGCTACAGAAAGCCATTTTGTAATTTAATATTAAAAAATACCTTTCCATTTAAGACTGCAGCTGCTATAAATTTCTAAAATTCAATGCAACATGGTGACCTGGAGGTGTTCCATATACAGTTGTTATGGAAAGTTACAAGGACAGCATACTGAGATACAGCGCTCGATCTGGGGGGTTCTATGAAGTATAATACTGAATGTACTTGCTCAGTTGAGCGGCTTCAGGAGCATACGGACCGGGGTGTCCGACCGATAGGTGAGTCAAACAGAAACAGGGAGGGAGAAGCGCTGCAAACCAAGTGGGAGAGCAGGGTGATGTTCCCACAACATCACCCTGCTCTCCCACTTGGTTTGCAACGCTTCTCCCTCCCTGTTTCTGTTCCATACACAGTTGGTGTACATAAAACAGAAGTCATCAACTTGCGCAACTAGATTGATTGTTTATGGACTATATATTGATAGTATCAAATGAACTCCAGTTATACTGGTAATTACTCCAGAGAAGATGTATGCCCCGATCCTGCAGCCTAGTTAGTTGGATAGGGAAACATCCATGTAACAGCACTGTGAAGAAAACATAGGAAACCGGCACACCGATCTAAGTGCAGTATAACGTGAGTATTTAATAAGGTTAAAAGTAATGCACTTAGAGGATATTAAAAAAACATCTCGCCTGTCACGCATCAGATGAAAGTCCCATCTCAGCTGCTGGTCCGAGATTGCTATCAGGATAGGGAGAAAGCAGAGTGCCATTCAGTCCAGAGCAGGCGTCCTGGAATCTTTCTGGACTGAACTGGACTCTTGTTTTTTTTAATATCCTGTAAGTGCATTACTTTTAACCTTATTAAATAGTCACTTTATACTGCACTTAGATATGTGCGCCGGTTTCCTATGTTTTCTTCACGGTTGGTGTACAGAATGCCTGCAGAAATGTCATTCACTACTGACATTTTGACAGATGTTTGCACAATGATACAGTACAAGTGCAATTTTAGGCATCCCTTGTAATAGGAATTTCATTTTTGGTGGCAATAGTGAGATACTCCCTAAGTGTTAATTAATTCTAAAGGAATGCAAACACTGCACTTTTCCTTATTAGAACATAGAAAGTCCACCAGCTGATTATAACAAACCCAAGCCCTCCCATTAAAGGATCAATTTAGAAAGGATGTGCTATAACAAACAGCTTTTTCTTTGGAACAGAAAAAGGTAGAAATCTGCAAAAAAGTTTGTTAAAATCCTCACAATGTACATTGATCAGCCAGAGAAGATTGATTTTTTCTTCTCAATAAAAGTGTAGTTACTCCATAAAGGAAGTTGCAAGATAATAGACATATCGGCTTGATCACCAGGTTAAAAAAAGGAGAAAAAATTAAAATAATTTAAAAAAAAACTATTACAGCCACCACATTTAAGGATTGGTAAGCTGCAATACATTACTCATGGCCTTACATACAGTATGCTTTTAAGCTTATGAGACATTACATTTCAATCTTACAACACACTGTAATATAGTAACTTCAAGCACAATGTCAAAAACAGTTTTATGGAGTGAGGAAGGCTAACTGTGGTGCCACAGAAAATAGTCTTATTTTGATCATTTACTGTGTTTTGTTATGTTTCTCTGTGTCCCCTCCTGCTTGTGTGTTTGATGGTTCAGCCCCTAGCTAGACATTTCCTTCTTCTCCTTGTTACCTTAGTCTTGATTTTAGCCTTGCTTAGTTAAAAGCCTTTAGACAGTCTGATGATTTTGATAGGTAAGTTCTTTTTTACTTCTAAGAAAAACAAATAAAACATATCTTGCAATGTCAGTCTGGAGTAAACTCCATTGGGGTTCACTGCTGAGTCTTTTTGGTGAGATGACACTTCCTGTGGATCTTGTTGAATCAGAAAGGTGGCTTACTGTCCAAACAAACCGGGTCTCCTAATGCATGTATTTTGCATAAAACAACATTTGAGTAGAACCGTGACTGTAATACATATCACTCATCTCTCATTCTATGTCCCTATTCTACTTATTTGTGTGCCAGGGATTTCAGTAGTTTAGAACTGAATACTTGGTTGAAACTGCAGGTTAGAGCCTAAATGTGCTTATAACCAGTATTTTAAGTATAAGGGTAGCACAATGGGTGTCTAGAGATGATTTTATAATAGCATCTGTCTATATTCAGGTGAATTAAAACTATAAATCAAGAGATGAATATCAATTGTACTTTTATTGTTATTATGCTGTTTTTAATGCTTATTTAGTGTCAGTTGCCAAAGGGCACAGGGAGTGCAGCAGTTCTAAATTTAGAGTTTTTTTTATTCATGGCAGCTTAGCCCAGCATAAACTGTAAATACAGACCTTATGATAGATACAGAATGATCAAATATTTATAGCTATTATGAGGAAGAAGTGATGGGAAATATGTTATTCTAACTGCGGAAAAACTAAATTACACCTATGAATTTATGTAAGAATAAAATGATTTTCTCCAGAGTGAAAAATCTGGTCAGTTATAACAAGAAAGTACTGTAACACATAGTATTATTCATGAAATAGGTCTTCTAAAAGCAACGTGTAAGCTGCCTCCATATTTTACAGACAAATGCCTGGCCCGTGACTCACAGACACTATTACCTTCAGGAACTATATTGAGCAGAGTAGTTACATGGTGGAAAGGAGGGAAATAAAGGTGAATTCTTCAGAGACATAACATGCTGACACAAGGCCAGGGCAACACATTGCAGTTATTTATATTCAATTGCTCAAAAAGCAGACTGTCAATGTAAATATGTTCTATAATTTAGCAGCTGGTGTGCTTAATGTTCTTTTGAAGCTGATGGCTTTGTAAATCCGTTTATTTTTTTGGAGAAGAGCAAAAATACATTGATAGACTGGCCACAAAGGGGAACTAATACAAGATAAAAGGGTAATATGTGCATTTGTTACAGGAGGTTGCTGCCAACTGCAAGTGCACATATCAGTTTAAGGTAAACCTGCATCAGCCCTAACCCTTAATAAGAAAAACTAATATATATCTAAAGCCAAAACTATTTGTAATATTTTGGATAGAGTATCAAATGTTTAAAATGTTTGCCAAGTTTTTCTTGCCATCTGTGGGCCATTGGGGAGATTTCCCTTCATACCTGTGGTGCATACACAACATGAAATGAGAAATAAGGGCAATGCCTTTTTATACCACCAGAAGAGGTCTGTTCATTGGAAAGCTTCCCCACTATTTCTGTTCAGGTGACAACTCAAAATGTATCATTTTCTTTCACTTAATGTCCCAGTAACAATGGACAATTAGAGAAATAGAGTAAGCAAATCTCCCCAGCGGGGACCTAGACAGCAATAATCTAACCGTACCTAACCTAAAAACTTTAAAGGCTTTCTAAACCCTCCATTCTCTAACCAAAACTAAATAAAAATGTAGGTTTTAAATATACTTTAAAGCTGCACAGCTGGCATCATAAGGTCCAACATCATGCTTTTATTGTTAAAGCTCTTAAGCTGCCCATACACTATGTAAATTTGGGCCGGTTCTTGATAAATTGGCCGGAAATTCGCTTAGTGGGTGCCGCTGTTGGCACCCTTTCAGCCTGCATCGCTCAGTCAGCTGATCGAAAGAGCCAGTTAGAAAGTCTTCGAATGAACAGAGCTGGTAGCCAAAAAGCAGATAGCCTTACAATGAAGACAGCGGGAGATTCCTCAATCAATGCTCGTAAGCGTTGATGGAGGAATCTGTTATATTTTCTTCATTCATAGCCTGTAGGTTGATCAAAAAAACATATCACAGTGTATGGCCAGCTTTACTTGAAGAGCTCACTAAGTTCCTATGCAAATAAAATGTTTCCCAAAAGTTGTTATTTGCAATGACATAGGCACCACTCCACACAGTTGAGCCTTGTGTTTGATTAGTCAGACACTGAATTATGGAAAGTAGGAGAGCGTGTCTATTCTACCCATACCCAGTAGTCTAGGACTACAACTGTGTGAAATTGTTTTTTTTGCCTTTGACAAGGGGACAAAATGGCTTCATGAAAACAAATTTTTGATTCATTAGAAGAAATATATACTGCTGGGCTTGCTTTTCAATTTTTCTTATTCAGCATTGGAAGCTTTTATGAGTTTCTCATTTCTTAGTTTATTTATTTTATTTTATTTTTATTTTCTAATGAAAATAGGCAACCACAATAAGTCATATTGTACAGTCACAGTCACAATAAGCAGTAAAGATGTCCTCTTGACCCAGTTAAGACATTGTAATCAAGATCATGAGACAATGAGATAACCATTTCTATTATGATAAGGCTGGTTGATCAGTCACACGCTAAAATAGTCTGCTTAAATGAGAATTATGAGGCACGTGATTTTCACTCAGCCTCATAATCTGAGCCGACCTGTGACAATGAAACCGTCACAGGTCGGCTCAGAAGGTCGGAAAGTGGCGCACACAAAGCGCCGCTTGCTCACTTCTCGATCTATCCCTGCAGAGAGCTGTGACTGTCACTCATGGCTCCCTGCAGGGGTTCCCCCCTGTCCGATCCTCCAGCTCTGTCTGGCGGAACGGACGGGGGAGGGGGCGGGCACAGCTGGCTCTGCCTCTGGATAGGGAAAAGCCCTGATGCTGGGTGGAAGGTTGCCGACAGCGGCACCCACGGTACGAATTTCAGCCAGTTTATCAGGAACCAGCCAAAATTCAAAGCGAGTGTACCCAGGGGCGTCCCGAGGCTGGGTGACACCCGGAGCGGTAACCGAGTGTCACCCCGCCGATACGTCACTGCACATGCGCGTGACGTCACCACGCGCGTGCACTATGACGTCATCGGGCACGTGCGGCAGTATTCTGATACCTGCCGGCGCCCATCTTGGTGATGGACGGCGGCAGAGAGAGGAGGGGACAGTCACCCTGCGGGATAAGGTATGCCGCCGGGTCCCCTCCTCTCTCATGATACTGTCGGGCGTTCGGTCTTTTCAGAGGGGGGTGACACCAAAATGACTGTGAGTCATTTTGGTGTCACCCCTCCAATGGTGTTACCCGGGTGCGGGCCGCACCCCCCGCACCCCCCTTGTGATGCCACTGAGTGTACCCGACATTACAACAGTTTTCTTTTTTCTTGCAGCCACCACAACTAAGGATTGGTAAACTGCAATATACTGTATTAATTTTTTTCTTTTGGGTTTAGATACACCTAAATTCATCTTTGCATTACACTTCATATCACAGGTGTGTGAATAAGCATCCATACTTTCAGATGACATTTTAATCAAGGCGTTCATACAAACATTTAAACTATATTAGACTTACAGGCTTGTAGACAGAGAATAATCCCTTCTAAACATTACCTAAAAAAATTCTCACGTTGCAGTAGGTGTCTGAAATGTTTCCCTGTCCAGTATGATTTACTGTGGAAACTATGCCATTTAAATGTGCTTGTAAGCTTTTCTTGAAATGCTTGAAACACAGTGACAACTCATACGTCAAACTATTTGGTTTACAAGTTTACAACTGTTTACACTTCTGCAGATTTAGGTGCAGTGACACAGCAATGACACAGTACAATATGTCCTATCGCCCAAGAATTCTTTCAGCTTGCTGTGTTTGGAAATTGCTGTGTGATTAATAGGCGAGCATGGAAAATGCTGATTGCTTTCACTCCCAGCAGGGTTATCAACTTCCTATCACTTGTACCTATACTAAGGGGAGGCAGACTGCAAATATACATGACTTGTAATGGCCTGTTCTAGGTTATCATGGTCACCAGGATCTCTTGTCAGCGATTGCAATCCATTTCACGTGCCACTTTTTTCTGTAACAGAGTAATCATTTGAAATAAAACACAGTGTGTTGAATTTTTACATCCTAATACATTTTATTTTATTGGAGAAATATTAACCTACTCGTACTAAACGGGAAACTGAACTTTTGTGGGAAATATAAAGCAAATGGTGCAATCATGAGTATTGTGAAATGATATGTTCATTTGTGTACTTGTACATTCTTGAAATATACATTTTGGCCAAACAGAAATTTAAAGTGACATTAAGATCACAGTTCCCCCCTCCCCTCTCCATGCTCCTTTAAGGACTTACCATAAATTATGTCTCTTGATCCAATCATCTTCTTCCTTCCACTTGTTTTCAGGAGTCCCACCAGAGCTGGTGCCGGTCCCTGATCCAGCGCTGACTGCTGTGTCTTCTGTGTCCCACGGTGTCTGTTCACGTGCATGCTGCCGGCTGCATGCATTGACTTACACTGTGTCTCTCCTCTTCTCGTGACCAAAGATCTCTACTGCACATGCACCCGCCCCATCATCCTTCACTGCCACTCCAGAATCTGCAGATCTTAAGACGGGAGCAAGCAGCGGAGACAGAGGTAAGTAATTACCTTTTTGGTAACTTTGTTGTTTTATAATGTTTTTGCATATATCTCCTGCTTGCTAGTAGATATATGGAAAAAAAACAGACAAGACTTTAATTATACTTTAAGGTTCATTCACTCAGAACTCATGTTTCAGGCCTTTGTAGGTGCAAGAAAGTTATATTCTCTAACAGGGGCTTACATCTCTCAGGGACTCTAGTAGTCAAATATCTGCATTTGAATTCCCAGAATGCACATTTGGAGCAAGTGTATGTCCAGCCAAATTTTTTTATTTTAGTTTTGGATAGAGTGTGGAAGCAGTAGAACCACTGTGGGGTTTTTACTACTATCTAGCGCTTTGTTTGAGGGATGTCACTTTATTACTGTCGTGTTGGCAATGGGTTCACTGGACATGAAGTAAAGGAAAATCTATAACAGCAATGCAGACAAAAATATATATATTTTTTAGTATTGGAAGGCTAGAGCCCCTGTCAGATTTGTTTGTAACGTCTTTGTTTTACCGACTAATATCAACATGGAGAGCAATACCATCACAGCCATTCTACCAAAGGATTCTGATCTGTATGTTTGATATTCTGTGCAGGTATCTTTGGGGGAGAGGGGGCCAAATGTTCCCAACCACCTTGGGGTTTCACACATCTTGTTACAACAGGGTTGTTCTTAAAGGTTATAGCCCTTTTTGTTAGATATTCTATACTATATAGAAACTAATCAACATAGAGAAGGGCACAGCTTTATAGTTAAACCAGCCGGTGCAAAGAATCCAAGAGCTGACGAACAGGGACCTTGCCAAAAAAGCCTTAAAGACAAAATACTGTAGACCATTAGGCGATTTAAATCTCCAGCATCAACCAAACACTAATGTTTTGATTTTAGATCAACTGTTCAGGTATTAGCCTACATTAAAAGAAGAATAAACCTTTCCTTGAAAGCTAGAAAACAAAAGGAATGTTTGTGGTGATGCAATCTCAAAAACATTTTCAAAATACTATTGTGTTCTAGTGCAAAAATCCCCCCCTTCGCTGAACCCACAAACACTCTCTGTTCAGAGGGGTTCAGTTAACAAAGCAAAATGAATATATCATACTCTAAATTCTCCTATTTCCCAGCACTGACTCCTAATTTGTAGAAGGTGTTAATAGTAAATGAATATTACCGAAAATTTAGAGTAGGATCCACTTGCACACATTTTGGATAGCATAAATATGTAATTTATCCAACCTTGTAGGCTTTGCTGGTTAAAAGTCAGGGAGCATTCTCAGTTATAAAGGATACATGGCTAGACTGCTAAATGTTCACTCATCTTTCTGTATCACTTTGATAATGTTAAAGGCTTTATGTGAATGTTGTTATTTCTATGTTCTAAATAAGCTCAGGCAATCAAGTGATTGCAAAACGTTCTCTATATTTTGTATGTGATTGCTTTTGTGTGACCAGATTTGCTGTTTATGTCTTAGCTTATTTTAAGGCGTTTATGTTCATATTACACTACATCTTTTCTGTTTCATAATTCTCTGGTGATTTATTTGTGTGTTATGAAATCTGCGTATGTCACAAAGCTTCTTGCCAATAGTGACATTGGGATGATGCAAAGAACAGCTGTGCTTGCAGTGGGCTAGACAATTGCCATTGTAATACCTACCTTGCCTGGGTCCATTAACTGTGAATGTGCTGTTTTAAAGAAGTGATGGGATTGCACAAGTGGATCATTTTATTTACAATGTGATTTTTTTTTTTCTTTTTTAGTTTTGTTTGCATATGGCTGCTATGGACTGTCTGATTTGACATGGCCTGAAAACTAGGGGACTAGCCATGTGCTTACACTGAAGCCTGAGTCTGGGGGCACAGTGGCTGATACTTGGGCATGAAGATTACAGAGTAACTTCAGCAGGCATGGGAACCTGAGAAGTGAGTCTCTGCTGAAACTGGAGAGTCTGATTGGTGACTTCTGATTCAAGTACTGCTTGGCCATGTGCTTAGAGATTGCCACATTGTGTACACAGATTGCCACATTTGTTTTAAAAGTTCTAGTCTGTGGAGGCAGCATTTACTGTGTTCTACCACTTAAACCACCAGCCTAGATGTTCCTAGTTCTACAATAAAATTTCTTCAGCATTATATCTACAGTCTGTATCTCAGCTTTATCGGTCACCACAGAGGGCGGTAAGCACTTTTGGGGCAGCCAGGTTGAATTTCTGGCAAAAGAGAGTAAGGAAGTCCATCGGCTAAAGAATGTTTATGGGGACGCTGTTGTTGTTCGGTTTCTCCTTCCTGAAACTTCTTCACCCAACACCGCACATTGCTAATGTCCACTATAGCTGTGAACTGCATGTCCCACTCTGATTGTCATGTAACATCTACATTATATTCCAAGTAATGGCACATGGTCAGATTTGAGAATACACGTTTTATATTTTTATTTACAATTAATCAATTTGCTAACATTATTTTTTTTGCAAGTTTTATTTGCAAGCAAAACGTAATACATTTTTTTTCTTCAGTTTTTCGGATCCGAAATTCATTTTGGTTCATTATTTGGATGTCATATCTGTCCGAATCTTCATTTTGGAAAGATCCACAACAGGAAGTCACATGACTGTGCCTGTAATACAATCCCCAACACCCAAAAAAAACTTCTGATTGGCCAGAGAACAGTCACATGTCCAATTTAATTTTGCTTTGAATGAAATTTGGACATATATTTGGAATGTACATAAATTTAACAAAACGTGTATGAATATCTATTCTGAACAAAGCAAAATCATGTCTAATAGCTATTTTAAAAAGCCTGACCATGCATATTAAAGTAGGATTGTATATATATCTTTAGATCTACTACCGGATATGAAGCTCAAGAACCTGTAAGATTTGATACAAATGCAATGCATTACTTTGGAGTTCCCACTCATTAAATAGTTTGTTAAATTTAAAGAATCTTGTACAATTAGTTAATAAAACAATATGCTCCCACAGGACCTGGTGGATGGAGGCCTGCATACTCCAGACAAAGAGATTATCTATGACCAAACAATACTAGAATTAACACACAATAAGGATGATCTTCAAAAATGAATGAAAAATTTTTAAAAGGACTGTTTACCTACTGTATATCAAACTGGTTGCCCTACTTTTCTTGTAGGAGAACATTTGAGAGCATGTGGGAAATATGCCAATCCTCTTGAAAAACTTTTGAAGTGTTCAGGTTGCACTCTATTCAGAATAAGAAACTCAGAGACCAGCTTGTTTGGTTCCTCAATAGCTGCTGGATGAAAATATGCTCTAACTAACTTCATGGGAATGATGAATTGATGATGATTATTGATACACATACATTGCATTTTGTGCTTTCTACTTCTTAATTTGAACCTTTTTTTGCTGCTGGAGCTATTTTTGCACATATGTTAAAATTCAAGTTTTAAGCCTAAAGATTATTCAAAACCCCAATGTATTATACATTTTCTGAAACTGGATTTTTTAATATTTTGCTTTGTTGTCTAGAGTACCAGTGACTCTGAGCCTGTTAAGACTGAGTAGTCAAGAAATGTATGTCTTTTCTCTGAAAGCAGAAACCATGTAGAATGAAATGGTGGCAGATTCAATTTTATGTCAAATTATATTTGCACCACTGTTTATCAAATCTATGTTTTTAATACAAAATATACTCAAGTTAATTTTAGTGCACACAAACACAATATAATACCCACATATTGATAAAATATAAAAGAGGAGGTCACATTAAGTAAACAGATATCAAATGTATCAAGTATAAAAGTTGTGTGTATCCAAATTGTCCATAGGCAACACTTTTGAAGACTTGCATCTAAAGACTAATACGCTGTAATAAATTACAGTTTTATTTCTGGGTTTGTATAAGCTTTATGTGTAAGCAAATCTCTGTCTAGTTTTCTAGTCTTTTCTTTAACATAATCCATTAGACGTGTGCGATTCATTTCGTTCCGAATCGAAATTCGGACGAATTTTCGGAAATTCGGACATTCGGATGTATCCGAATTCCGAATTACAGACATAACGAATGCAAACGAATCCGAATTTCCATTTCCGAAATTCGGTAGCGTTCGTACGAATGTTCGTTTCGGTTTCTGTTCTTATTCGTTTCTTATTCGTTTCTTATTCGTTTCGTTCGTTGGAGCAAAGTGACATTAGAGAAGGAGAAAAATATTTTTTCCCCCTCAAATGTCACTTTTGCTGCAAACGAACGAAACGAATAAGAAACGAATAAGAACAGAAAATTAAACGAACGTTCGTACTAACGCTACCGAATTTCGTCCGAATCCGAATTCCGAATCCGAATTGACTTTCACACCCGAATCCTGAAAAACGAAATAACACAAATCCGAATTTAAAACGAAACAAAACGAAACAAATTTTTTGGCAGTGCACATGTCTATAATCCATCATTTTACTTCATAGGGAGTTGATGACCATCATTCTTAAGAGATCTCTCTGCACCTAAACACAACAAATTCTGATGCTGAATTTTTTAAATGTATTGTTGTAGACCGATAAAAATAGAATCTAGAAATCGTCTTTTGTTTCCAGAGTCAGGTAAGGTGTCTGTATTCACACCTGCCACTTTTGTATATGCCTTGTGTTCCTAACACTATGTTTGGCAAATGAATGCCCAAGCTGAAGTAGAAACTTGACTGCTTACATCTCAGTGCAATCTTGGCTCATGTATGACAAATTTAAAAGCATTCCGCATTAAACAAACAATTAAATTTTTTTTGCTATTCTCAGTGAAACCATTTAGCTTTAAATTATTCTATTTCATTGAGAGCTTTTTCTAGATTGTTAATTTTATTTTGTAACATCTAATTATGAATTATGTATTCCATTCCTGCCAAGTTTTATAAATCTATATAAATAAGTAACCCTGTGTGCAGATTTTTTGGGTAAAATTTCTCATAGGGTTTTAGCTTCATTATTTTTTACTTGTTAATAAGCTCCGTCATGTGCCAAGGAGTTTTTAAGGCAAATCATAATTGTTTGGGTCAACTTTATTGTTATATGTTTATAAACATGTTTCATATCTTCATTGGTATATGTGCATAAATGCTTTACTTTAGAAATAACTATTTAATATAAAGAGACTCATGCCACTAGATTGACGAAGCATTATGTTTATCAAAACTGGAGCAGACAAAATCTGGAGCAGTTGCCCAAAGCAACCAATCAGCTTCTCTCTTCAGTTTGTTTAGTTAAGATTTGAAAATGAAAGAGAGATTGTAAGGGCAAGATGGCGGCTGCGCATGCGCACGGAAACCGGAAGTGCCCGAAAACCGGAAGTGCCCGACAACCGGACGTGCGCGGAAACACGTGCAACGGCCATCGCACAGGAAGTGATGCAGCTAATTGTATCTAGCTCACCATATAAGAATGAGTCTGCCCTTGCTCCTTTGCTGATGGTCTTTTCAGCTTATGCTCCTGTGTGCTTGCCCCTGTTTTGTTCCTGTGACCTGCTTGACCGGATTGATATTGGACTTTGCTCTTGGATTTCTGCCTGTCCCTGACCTTGGCCTGTTTCTGGACTCTGCCTTTGCCTCTTGATTTTGTATCCTGCTGCCCGGCTGGCTCCGACCTCTGGCTTCTCTAACTCTGCTCCTGCCTCCTGTTCCTGCTTCCTACCATTCTGCTCGGTGGACCTCCTGCTTGCAGACTACACGCCATCGGGACGTCTCCTGCACGGTGTCAGTTCCCATCAGTGGCACTCGTGCTTCTCGTTGCCCTTGCGCTCCCTGTCCTCACCCCCAGGGGCAGAGGGACACGAGTCGCAAGAGAAGCCTCCTCACCTTGCGGTCTCTTGCCAGGTACGTGACAGATGCTAATTGGTTACCATGCACAGCTGCTCCAGATTTTGTCTGCTTCAGTTTTGATAAATTCCCCTCTATGAGTTTTGTAAATCAAGAGCATAAAAGAAGCTATTTTCCTTCAGACTCTCTTTAAATCTAATTGAAATGCAAGAGGACCCGTCTGAATAAATCAGACAGGAACAGCCCAAAGGAGAAATTATTTACTTCTCTATGTCTAATTTTGACTTTGAGCAATGGAGCTCTGTAAACAACAGCATTTTTAACAGAAAAGATAATAATAGACAGGAAAAGATGTGACGTGGCCAACTGTAAGCGGTTGTGTACCGTTGTATGCCATACGTCGGTGTCAGTGAAAGGGTTAGGGCTTGTTCACACCAAGCGCGGAGCAGATCCAGAGCAGAGCAGGTGCAGACCGGATCAAAACTGCGTCCAATGTATTTCTATGGTATTTTGAGCTCCAGTTCACATTGCAGCGTGCAGATCCAGAGCAGGTGAAAAAACTGCGGTAAGCCCTATTTTACCTGCTCTGGATCTGCTCTGGAACGCATCAAAAACGCATCAAAAACGCATGCAAGTGCCTGAAAGCCCATGTTAAACTTTAAAAAAAAATCTTTTTTTTAACCAAAAACGGCCCGGAACGCGGCAAAAACGCATTAAAAACGCGGCACAACCCACTGCACCGCGTGTGCAGAAACCTGACCGGATCTGCTCTGCATTTGGTGTGAACAAGGCCTTAAAGTTTGTGTGTCTGTTTACAAAAATTGAACAGGCTTATTTCTTTTTGAAGAGAAAAAAATTATTTCAGTTGGTACAGATAAGGACATGGTATAGTGGAGTAGATCTGTCAATACTATTAACAGATGATTTAAATGAGACAATTTGTATCACCTTATTTTTAGATAACTTTTAATAGAAACCTGGGGCAGATTGTTGCTATTTCTATTTATGGAATTAACAGTGAATTCCAGTATCCTGAAATCTGGCAACAGAGGACCGTCTAGGATCAGTGTCCTCCTTATATGGCCAAACGCAAGTGCCATTTTAATATTGCCGCTATGGGACTATTACTTATGATACAGAGTTCAGACATATTACTTTTTTTAAAGACAAATAAGTCTTTTTTGGGTGGTATTGTCTTCTAAGACTTATTTAAAGTTCTCTTTATTTTAAAGGAAAATAATTAAACCATAGAACATACACAATTTTCCAGTATGACAAAAAAAAATTTTTTTTAAACTTCTATTTTTATAGATATGAAGTGCAAATGTTATCCTGTAATTTGTTCCATTTCTTTACATCATACTTAATCTACAAAAAACAAATGAGCAAAATTAATTAAAAAACAATTCAGCAAAAAAAATGTTTTACAATATACTTGAGAAAAACGAAAGAGGGCAGTGACATGTTGGAAGGAGTTAACTAGGGCTAGCAAAGGCTAATAATACGTTAATCAGGAGTTAAACAGTTAAAATACTTAGAAAAAAAACTTTTTTTAACTTTCTATTTTTTCTTCATCCACCCTTCCCCTCCTCAGCTGCATACTTACCTTGTTCTGAATCTGTGTTATGCCACACTATTTACTTGTGGCTGGTCAGGCCTAGTAGAACCCCGTAGAATTCTATGAGTATTATCCTGTCTTTTGGGAGACACGTAGGCAATGGGGAAAAAAGGACTCCACCAGCCATAGGTAAACACCACAGCAGGGCACTGCTGGACATCTTGCCACAGTTTGGGTAAATATGGAGGTGGGGAGAGGATTAGATGAGCTCAATCTGGAGAAAGAGGGTAGAAAAAAAATTAAAAATTAAGTGCCCTTGGCTTTTTCCGTGATCTGCACTAGAAAAATAGAACAATGTTATCTTTCTTTTGTAAGCTACCAATGTTCCTATACTCCATGTAATGGTGATAAACAAAGGCAGACATGTTTAAAGTCCAGCGCAGGAATAGGTGTAGCCACCAAGGGATTTTCAGGTAAAAATACGTTTTTAAAAAAGCATTACAAAATGAAAACTAATACAGCCACCTCACCTAAAAGTCTAGCGAGCTGCAACATATTACATGTCTTGTTTTGCGTTTATATACACTTTAACTCTAACTTTAACTTTTGGGGAGAAAATGCCTAGGGATTGTTTGTAGATATCTATAACCACAATGTTTCAGTTTTATCTGACTCTGTTTTCACTTCAGATTGAATGCTTGAAATCCATCATAAGATAGCCATACATACATACTTTCAAACAAGAAAGATATACAATCATTGTGAACAGTTCCTCCGATAACTGGGTCATGTTGAGAGATAGTAAGGACCACTCGCAAAATTCTGAACATTGTGAAATGCAGCAAACTCTACTGCTGATCATTTTGTCTTCAATGGAGAAAGGGGAACAAAGCATTCATCACCAATGCACTGCTAGCGGCTATAGTCCAAACTGTAAACTAAACAGGGTAGATTTTGAAAGTTCATGTTTTGTTTAAAAATGACAAATATCTTACCATACTCTTTTCACAGTAAAACATTTGCATATGTAAACCCAAACTTAGGAATCTATTGCATTATCCAAAGGATATATGACTTTCTCTGCATATTTATTTGTTTACAGGTAAATGTTTTCTTTAACTGTCTACAGTGATAATAGAACAGGCATGCTATGCCAGAGCACTTGAATTATCTTACAGCAGCAAAAAGGAAGACAGCTGAAGGAATCAAGGCTAACTATTTAAAGAGATGGTACAGCTGAGACCTGCATTATTAAGTGATTCAGCACTTCACAATAGCATCATTAGATTAGGCTTTTTGAAAAAAATGCTATTGATTTGCTTATATGCAGCACACATATATTTATAAATGGCAATGGAAAACAGCCTCATGCAAGTATTCTATCATGGTGTTGTCAAGATCTAAAAACAATGCAGAGTTCCATAAATCTATAACACTTTGCCCAAAGTAAAAAAATATCACTGTGTAAAATACTATTTAATAAAAGAAACAGTGCTGTGATTCATTAATCTCATGATTGTGTCAAATGAAACAAAAAAGAAAAGGACAAAAGTTATATTTTTATCTTGGTAAATTGATAGACTTTGTGGGTTAGTACAGCCCTAATCAGAGGCGTAACTAGAACCTTCAAGGCCCCAGTGCAAGAAACCATGAAGGCCCCCCACCCCACGGCACTGCATGGTTAACAGGAAGGCTGCCGAGGACCCTAGCAAGTGTGGGACCTCAGGCAGCTGCTTGTTTAAAATTTTAGTGCCAGTGTTCTGTCGAGAACGGGATTAACGAGGAAACCGGCATTTATTTACAAATAATTTGTTTGTAATGGTTTATTGTGACCGTTAATGATATGCTGTCCATGGCAGTAAATGATGGGTGGCAGGAAATGATGGACAGCATATTATTATCGGTCACAATTAACGATTTGAACGAAATAGTTTGTGAATAAATCCCGGTTTCCTCGATAATATTGGTCTGTGTAAGCGCAGATGCTGAGGTCGGCAAATTCGACTAGGTCAGCTTTCTCGACAGAACACCGGTATCTGCGTTTAGTATCGGGGCATTTTCACGAGTATGAATACTTGTGAAAATGCCCAGTATTAACACTGGTGTATCCCTACTTAAAAATATGATGCATTGCTGGGATTTGTAGTCCTATATAGTTGGAGCTATTCTGCATTGCTGTATAATCTTCATACAGCAATGCACAATACCACCAGCTATGCGGGACTACAAGTCCCAGCAATACATTATAAAAAAAGTAAGGTATACAGAATACCACCAGCATCCAACCACCTGCCCCCCCCCCACCCTATAATGCATTGCTGGGACATTTAGTCCTACATAGTTGTAGGTATTCTGCATTGCTGTATAATCTTCATACAGCAATGCACAATACCACCAGCTATGCGGGACTACAAGTCCCAGCAATACATTATAATAAAAGTAAGGTATGCAGAATACCACCAGCAAACAAACCCCCGCCCCCCACCCCACCCTATAATGCATTGCTGGGACTTGTAGTCCTACATAGTTGGTGCTATTCTGCATTGCTGTGTAATCATCATACAGCAATGCAGATTACCACCAGCTGTGCTGGACTACAAGTCCTAGCAACACACACACACTCTCTCTCTCTCTTCCCAGCCCCCCCTCCCACTCCAACCTTACCTTCCCTCTCCTGCAGGCCCATGGCCCTCTTCCTCGTCTTGGAGGCCAGGGGGCGGAGCTAAGAGACTGCCCTCTTAGCTCCGCTCCTAAGAGGCGGGGTCAGCTCATTCTCCGGGATCAGTGACAGCGTCTCCAGCCCTTTCGCACAGCCGCCCATACATGCTGCAGGTGGCTGTGCGACAGGGAAGGAGCGGCACGATCGTGGGGGGGCCCTCTACTTCCTTGCTGGGTCCCCCTAAGTGGCGGAACGCCAGGGCCCGGTCGCAATTGCGACCGCTGCGACCCTGGTAGTTCCGCCAGTGGCCCTAATGCATGATGACCTGGCTACAGGTGGATTCAAATTAAAGTGTACCTGTACAAACGTTTTTCCTTCTTTTGTAAAGTTGTAGACCTTGTAATTTACTACGGTCTATGTTGCAATAACAACATTGTGCAGAAACAAAAGAAAAAGAAAAAATAAACACAACATTTCTTTTTGACACTGTGGGCTGCTTTTTCAAGCTGACAAACAGTAAGGGAATTCAGCACACACAAATGCACTGAGTGGCCAGATTATTATGACCACCTGACGTTTGTAGGCAAATTAGCTATAATTTTGCGCTGAAGTTGCTAGAGGGCCAGACCATTATAAATAGGGA
Organism: Nanorana parkeri; assembly: GCF_000935625.1. Taxonomy (NCBI): domain Eukaryota; kingdom Metazoa; phylum Chordata; class Amphibia; order Anura; family Dicroglossidae; genus Nanorana; species Nanorana parkeri. The sequence goes on from NW_017306309.1 coordinate 463,355, forward strand.
AGCAGGTTGTTTACCACGACAGTAGAAGTGATTT
>NW_017306309.1:467188-484377 GCF_000935625.1 Nanorana parkeri
ATAATGCATTGCTGGGACTTGTAGTCCTACATAGTTGGTGCTATTCTGCATTGCTGTGTAATCATCATACAGCAATGCAGATTACCACCAGCTGTGCTGGACTACAAGTCCTAGCAACACACACACACTCTCTCTCTCTCTTCCCAGCGCCCCCTCCCACTCCAAACTTACCTTCCCTCTCCTGCAGGCCCATGGCCCTCTTCCTCGTCTTGGAGGCCAGGGGGCGGAGCTAAGAGACTGCCCTCTTAGCTCCGCTCCTAAGAGGCGGGGTCAGCTCATTCTCCGGGATCAGTGACAGCGTCTCCAGCCCTTTCGCACAGCCGCCCATACATGCTGCAGGTGGCTGTGCGACAGGGAAGGAGCGGCACGATCGTGGGGGGGCCCTCTACTTCCTTGCTGGGTCCCCCTAAGTGGCGGAACGCCAGGGCCCGGTCGCAATTGCGACCGCTGCGACCCTGGTAGTTCCGCCAGTGGCCCTAATGCATGATAAACTGGCTACAGGTGGATTCAAATTAAAGTGTAACTGTACAAACGTTTTTCCTTCTTTTGTAAAGTTGTAGACCTTGTAATTTACTACGGTCTATGTTGCAATAACAACATTGTGCAGAAACAAAAGAAAAAGAAAAAATAAACACAACATTTCTTTTTGACACTGTGGGCTGCTTTTTCAAGCTGACAAACAGTAAGGGAATTCAGCACACACAAATGCACTGAGTGGCCAGATTATTATGACCACCTGACGTTTGTAGGCAAATTAGCTATAATTTTGCGCTGAAGTTGCTAGAGGGCCAGACCATTATAAATAGGGAAGCAGGTTGTTTACCACGACAGTAGAAGTGATTTGTTTCTGAAGATATAGGTAAACAACGCGATTTAACAGCCTTTGAACGTGGGATGATTGTTGGCGCTCAAGCCATGGAGTGAGTATCAGCAAAACTTAAGAATTCGTTAAATGTTCAAGAGCAGCTGTTGTTAAAGTGTTTAAAGACTGGACTGTCAGCCGAAAATCTGGGTCTGAACGTGAGAATTGTGGCCGTCAGTGACTAGTCAATGTTAGGGCAGAACGGAGAATGGCAATACTGGTACAAGACAACAGAAGGGCAACAGTGTAGTGTCAGATTCCTCGCATCACCTTTCAACATCTCGTGGAGTCACCAGGCGGCCCAACAAAGTCATCTCGTGGAGTCATCTCGTGGCCCAACGAAGTACTGATGGGGTGGTCATAATAATCTGGCCACTCAGTGTATATACCCCCAGCGCTTATTGGAACACTGTAAATCTGCGGATTTGCTTATGCTGGATTTAGTCACCCTTTCTGCATTAACAAACATGTATGCAGCATACTTTCGGTAGGGCACTGTTCTCCAAAATACAGATTACACTCACAGAGGCCTCTCTGTGCAGTTCGGTCCTAACTCTAACCTATGAGAGTCTCCATCTTGGAGCACATGTAGCACATGTAGCAAAATATAAATTAGGTCTCATAGGTTAGAGTTAGGACCACGCTGCACAAAGGGGCCTTGACGAGGCAGTGCAGCTTTCACATATTCTACAGAAAATGCGTATCTAAGACCTCTGTTTTTAATATTAGCAGTTAGACAGGTTTTTTTTTGCATGCAGGCTGGTAAGTGTGCTGGGAAACTTTTTGCTGTTGTACTGTTTAAAGACCTTCCATGTGCACCTTGCTTTAAAGCTGGTTATGAGTTGATAATTGCATTTGCCATTTGTTTTGCTTGTCAGTGATTCAGTCTCCCCACATACACTCTCATTGTTTCATAGGTGTATGGGCCTTTAAAGCCTGCTTTATGCAAAGATATGCATGTGATCTCATTTTAAATCTCTTTATTGTATGCCTGTTGTGTTGGTTATGTATTTAGATGAAACAATGCCATCTATGATTATTCTAGGAATGCTGAATTAAGTTTTACTTGCTTTTGAGGAATGCTGAATTAAGTTTTACTTGCTTTTAAGGACATTACATCAGAATACAGTATTGTATATCATACAGAGAGAACTTCCTGTAAATCATAGATAAGTATGCATATAGAAAACTAACATAGACATAGACTGTTTTCTATTGGCCGGCGGTTCTGCTGCCGTCAAAAAAAAAATGGCCATAGGAATGCATTGCTCTATTCCTATTGGCTATTTCAATTTGCAATAGTCAATAGCAAACAGGCTATTGTACCCGCCCTCTGCTGTTGTCAATCATTAGTGGGGACCCGATGGAGAACTGCAGCAGAGGGCGGGTGCAATGCTAGTTTGCTATTGTAAATTGAAATAGCCAATAGTAATCTAGCAATGCATTTCTATAGTGAATTTTTAAATTTTTTTTTAATTCTGACACGGCTCCGTGTCAGAATAAAAAATAAAATAATAAAGCAGTGTTTCTCTCCTGGGCGGCCGGGAGCGGGAGACTCCCGGAGCGCCCGGGAGAGTTAGGCTGTCTAGAGATCAGTGTCCCTGGTTAGCTGGTAACTAGGGACGCTGATCTCTCTGCAAGTGGCCGCAGCCAGCTGTAACATCACGCCTGGCTCCGCCCAGGTGTCAGAAGCAGTCTGTCGGCCGGCCAATGGCCGGCCACTCGGCCAGCTTTCGCCTTCGGCTCGCCTTAGCCCGTACAGCATAGCCCTTTCATTCTACTGAACCGAAGTGGTCCTGGGGCTGAAGCTAGCCGAAGGATCAGCCGAAGCTACGGCTAGATCCTTCGGCAGCTTAGTGAATAGACCCCTATGTGAATCTGTGTGACTCTGTTGACAACTTATATATAAATCTTCAATAAAAAATGATTTAAAGTAAAATACAACGATGTTCTACTCATTACTTAGATATAAAATGTTTTCATTTTGACTAAATTATGGAGCAAAATCAAACCAAAACTCAGGTTTCATTTTACAGATGGGTGAGCGACTACACGTTGTGGGTTCCTTACACAGTGAGTCATGGCAACTGAGTGAAAACACTTGGACTTACTTATCAAAGGATATGTGATAACATATTTGTCAACTCAAGGAGAAGTTTACCAAGTAGCATGTGGCTAATTTAAATAAGTTACTTGGCTAATTTAAATAAGAGGTGCCGCCATGTAACTTGCTGGAGCAAGACACAAGCAAGACGATTCCATCCTCAGCCTGAAGGTACCAATCCTTTACTGATTTCTGCAGCAGCTTACCCCCTCTATAAAGTAGTGATAGCTACTGCACATGGCCCATGCAGATCTATGTGACCTTAGGAGATTTGGTTGAATAATCAGGAGAAGAACCATGAAATTCATGTGACACCGGCAAAATCTGGGTGAGTTGACAGCTCAGTAATTATATTTAAATTGCCCTATAACATCCAATCAGAATCATACTTCTTCTCTGAAATAGTGATAGATTGAATATAATTAGTACCACTGGCAGAGCTACCATCATAGTAACCCACACTGCTTCTATTGGGCTTGGGATAGAGAAGGCACAGTCAGGACAAAAAGGTGTGTTTCTCCTATGGCTCCCTGCCTGACTGTTCACATGCAGAAGCTTCACTGCTACCAGAGTTTGTCCTGTCCTCCACCACCTGCCAGGCTGCCTTCAACCCTGCACAGTGCACACTACACAACTCACAAGCTATGTAGGTGTTATGTGCATCCTTCTACCAGGTAGCAGCACAAACACTACAGGCAGTATCAGAGGCAGCTGCTGTAGGAAGATGCTACTCTAGGGAGACCACTGAGAGCACATGAAGGCCATCAGGGCCATAGCAGAGCCGACTGTTGGAAAAACAGATGTGGGAACGTAGGTAGATAAGTGTGTAAGAGTGAGGATCATGTGTTATACTGTATGTGTGTGAATGTTTAATGTGTGTGTGTGTGTGTGTGTGTGTGTGTGTATATGTAGGGGGCATTCCTACTGACCACCAATGTAAGGGGCACTCTTCAACCTACTGACCAACCTATTGACCACAAACATAAGGGAGCATTCTTTCAGCTACTGACCCCCAATATATGCAGACATTCTGGCCACCAGTTTTAGGGGGCATTAAAAACAGGGGGTGTTGTTCAATTGCATTTTTTCTTTGTTTTCCTTTGTGTTTAGTGTGAAGACCCCATTAACACTGTGTTATGCTGTGATTTTTAGTTATATCCCTGATTTACCGTAGTTTCTTTAGGACTACACAGGCTAGCTTTATTTTCTATATTTGACTTCAGGACCACACCATCTGATTATATTACCTACAGCATTTACAAATGAAGGCCAGTGTTTGTGAATTTGCACTTGCATGGGGCTGTTTTCTGTACTGTGCAGTATTATATTTAAAACTCCCTCTATATGCATCCTATGAATCGATATTAACATGCTTGCCCTTTTGTTTTACACTTTGATCACATTTTGGTTATTTGTGAATGAGTATGCTTGTATATATTACACAATGATAAACAAGCTTGAATAAAATATGCAAAATTCAGAGGCATTTAGCAGAAGTTATTATGATGTACTGTGAATAGTACAAACAGGCAAAATAAAAGTCATTTAGCTCTAGGGTGACAAGATGTGATATCAACAGCTAGCAGATCTCACACATATTGAGGATCCTGATATCCAGTTCACTATTATGTACCTAGTTTTAAGGTTGACAGGAAAACCTGTGTACAATGCAGAAAGTCAATACACTTAAAGAAAACCTTTCCTAATGAAAGAAATAAGGCTGCCATTGCTGATCTAAAGCTCAACTCAAAGCAGATATACAGTAAAAGACACATATGAATACAGCTCTGGATACCTTAATCATCCTTAAAGTGGTATTAAACTCTCAAACTTTTTTTCATTAATGAATCCATTTCTAACAAATAAACATTTGTCTAGCAAAGTATTTCTTTACATTTTTACCCAAACACTTACAATCATCATGTTTCCAAACAACTGGCTCTGACTCTTTCAACTCAGCTTCCCTGAACTTCTTCTTAAGAACAGAACAGACCAGGAGTCTCCAGCAGCTGACCATCTAATAGCTTGGAGAAGGGAGCAGAGGGCAGGGGGGGAGGAAGCGTCTTTCCCTTTTGTGTCTGTGTGTTTGTGAAGGCACACACAGCTTATTAGCACACAGGAGGGTGGCTCCATAGGACCCTGCAAGGAAAGGGAGCCACCCTAAGTCCCCATTCACGCCAGGGCTTTTGTAGCTCGTATTTTTCAGCAAGGAAAAGCTCCACACAAGAAATCCTATTCATTTCTATAGTCCCCGTTCATGTCTCAGCACAGCGACTGGTTGACAAAAAAGCTGGTTACTGGAAAAAAGTACACAAGCTTCTTTTTTGGCAGATCAGTGCGATTAGGAATAGGAAAAAGGGTCACATTACGTTGATCTCCCTAAAAAGAGACGCATACTTACAGGCTTGTGCGAAGCTTTTCCATGCTGACAAATATGAGCTACAAACACCGGCGGTGTGAAGGGCGACTGAAACAGGATATCGGGACCAGTGCTCAGGAGACCAGTTATTTGTGCAGGAAACTAAAACATTTAAACATCAAGGAGCAGCATCCATTGTACGTTATTACTCAGCATCTGAAATAGATTAAAAACATTTTGACTATCACTTTACATATATTTTTTTAAATGCAGACAGTATAAGTGCCTACATTTAACTTGGTATTAGCCTTGTTTAGTCCACTGTACAGAAGAGTTCATTCTGGGAGAGGAAGAAACAGCACAAGAAGCCAATCAGTTGTACTGCAGTGCAAGGGGCATGCAGATAGGAGGAGAGCACATATTGAAAATGAGGTGAACTTATCAGTTTGCTGCTTCTCCTTTCAGTGTCCAGTCACAGGTTTGGGGTGAACAGGAGACATGTAAGTGTTAATTAACTGCAGCAGGGAAATTCAGGTCTCCTACCCTGTCAGACAGGACTGTGTTGTGTATCAGAGCTGTTTGCTGTTTGTTCAGCTTTAAGGAGACATTTAAACTTATTGTTGAAGCAAACATGAGTTTACTTTTCTTATGTACTCTTTACTAAATAACCCACAAACTATGAGCACAAAACCAAGCTTTATATGCTTAATAATTTTTATATATTCTTTTACATAGTATAATTCTTTATATAATTTGTTCTAATTATACTAGAAAATACTAATGGACATAAGCCATCTTAACTGATAAACAATGTATACCTCATCTGCGGATCCTTAACATTTATACCGGCTGAACTTCAAATAATTACCACATGGTGTCACTACACGCTGATTGTGCTGGATATAGAGAAACTTGAAAAGAAGGCAGAGGTGATCAACAGTGAAGAGACACACAAAGTACATTAATTCATTGCTTAATCTGACCACCATTAGATAGTAGACAAGTATCCATTTAATATGTGATTTGATTATAAATGCACTTCTTTTCACAACTATCATCCATTCTCAGTTGCTTTTCTATTCATTCAGAGGAGGGCTTTGAAAAACACAATTAGTATATTTATTTATTTATTATTGGTATTTATATAGCGCCGACAACTTACGCATTGCTTTACAAAGTGCACATTCAAATCAGTCCCTGCCCTAAAGAAGCTTACAACCTAAGGTCCCTATCTCACATGCAATCATATGAGGACCAATTTAGACAGGAACCAATTAACCTTCTGCATGCCTTTGGAGTGTGGGAGGAAACCAAAGTACCCGGAGGAAACCCACGCAAACTCTGGGACAACATGCAAACTCTTTGTAGATTACCAACAAAAAAAAGAATTCTCTTCATACTGTGCATTGCATTGCCGTAAATTCACACCATAGGGCTCATTTACACAAACACTAGTTTCCAGGCTGTCATGCTAATCCAATGGTTGCAGTAATTCTTAAATCACTAACCTGGAACAGGTGTGCAGATCAAAAGCATGGAAGACAGAAGATAAGCATGACAGTCAGGCAGGAAGGATTTTTACATGGACACCACAAAAATCTCTCCTCATAAGTTTTCTTGAATCATAAATCACAGTTTAGTTTAAAGCTACACTCTGGGCAAAACAATCATTTACACAGCGCACCGACTGCGTAAAATATCATTGAAAAGCTGTGTGGTTTGTGCGGAGGGCTGCTGCAAAGTTTAAAAATCTTACCTTGCAGCATGTTGGCACCTACACACAATGCCAATCTTCTGGGGACCGAAAAGAGGGAGAGATGCGACCCGAGCTGTACAGCACCCCCCTCGTCACTATCCTCCATTCACAAATGTCTTTCATTTTTTTTTTTATGTGACACTAACTTTGTTACCTGAAATTCCTTCTGGTCCAACATACATTTAGGAGTGTCGGATTCCTGACCCTTACATCACTACTGTGTCCTGCAATGACATAGGGATTGGTGATAGGGAAGGAACCAAAAGGCAGGGAGCCAGAAAACTGGCACTCCTAAAAAAAGTGCTGGATTTTCTGCACACCTTAGTTTGTGAAGAGAGTGTGGGGCAGGTAAATATAATATCTCTTCCTTCAAGGTCATTTTATTTTCTATCTAATACCGCTTGAGTCCTAAGTGCCATTTTAAAATGGTGAAAGGATAGCAGCTATTTGTCCCAAGCACCATTTGAAAACAGCAACCAGTCTCAGTGGCTTGTGCAAGCCCCTGCTGGAACAGTCAACTTTCACTGATAGCCGGAGACAAGCACTTAGCCCAGGTGCTGAAACAATGTATATCCTAAAAATAAATTAACACATTCCCTCCCCCAATTAATTTTTAGGTTCCAACAATGACACTTGGTGAGCTGGATGACATTTGGGCTGGCATGCTCACAGAAGTGAGTGCAATGTTATCTGAATTTTTAGCAGTCAGAAATGGTGAAAAGGTCTTGCCAATTTATGCCTTCATCAACCCACCTAAATCTTAACATAATGTTATGCTAAAAATTTAGAAAAGAAAAAAAAAACTTCTACTGTGTTGTAGCGATAAAAGAACAATAACGTTCTAGTAAGAAAAAATGATCTGGGGGATTTAGGGAGAAAAAGGCTCAAGGACTCAAATGGTTAGTTTTGCAATAGTGCCACTTTAAGGAAAAATTTGAGATTTGTTTCTCAACAAAAATGGAGTTACACTTTGATTTAATCATTGCTGTATACACCAGAAGCCCAGCAAACTGAAGTTGGGGACCACGTTCTACAGATGTGCCTTGTTGCAATAGGTTGGCTTTCACATGTATTTAAAAATGTACGCAACAAAAGTCCCGGTTTTAACGCCAATTGGTAAAGCAGTTTAAACTTGTTTTTAATGACTAGCAAGGTATTTTTTGTATTGTAGTGTTTTTTTTATGAGCACTTAACCTCTAATGTAACCAGTAACCCGTAACCGTGCTATACATACTTTATTGCTGATAAATGTATTGAGGTCAGCACCTATGAGTCCTTGTGAATATTCTAAATCAACCCTTTGCACACTGCTATATACTCACATATTTCTAGCAAACTTTATCCAAAAAACAGGGATTCTGGGTACCCATACACTACGATACACATCCAAACTGTCCAACTGCATCAAAGTGATCCCTTTTTAACCAGTCCCTACTCTACTGTACAAAATGTAAAATACTTACTTGCCCATAGTGTACTTTAAGAGGCACGTGTGTGGTGAAATCAGCTAATGTCGGCTCATCCTAGCCAACCCAGATCAGAGAACCTTGAATACTCCATTGACAGAAGTCTTAAGACTGCAAAACATTTCTGATACATTGTATCCTGCAATGGTTATTACATTACTGCAACAGTCTAATTAAATCGCACAACCAGTAATATTGAAAGACTTTCGACTGGCAGATCTACAGTGATATCTGGACTCAGTATAACCATGCAACTTGCCCATTTTGAAGTACTCTATACCTTTTATACCCCATACCCCCCGTACTCTATACCTCTACCCCATTTTCTCGTTTTCCTTGGTGGCAACCATTTTTGCAATTAGTGTGTGTGGGGCCCAACGGTATGAAAGTGAGTGTGAGAGACAACCACTGACAAACGTTTGTCGTTTTTTATTCAATGTACTAAGGAAGATACAGATTATGGTGTTGTTCCATATTTTTACATATTAATATAAAATAAATGAAACTTTTTATCTGGAAATCTGTCCCAGTCTTACTTAGTAACTACTTTCTCAGTGATCCTTTACCACTGAACCCCCCCTTTTCTCTCGCACGTGTGTGGTGAACTGACACAGTTGAAGGAGTGTTACCTTGCAGGAGCCCTGAAACCAAGGCCAATTGTACCACTGGAGAGCTGATTAGGTCAAGAAAAAACTAAATCAGTGTTACCAGTTCTCAAGTGTGTACATCTACTACTCTCAGACTCAGTAACCCAACGTAAGGACTGCCATTTTAACAGCTGGGGTCTGCTGTTGTGAATATCTGTAAACTTTCTATGAGATACTAGTTTCATGATATGACTGATGTCCTTAAAATGGATTTTGCAAGCATATGGTTTGTTTTCACTGTACGAAATGTGATAAGGTCTCTCAAGACTGCTTTAATATAGAGCAAGGATTTAGAATAACCTTTTGTGCAATATTTCATTTCTTATTTCTCTGAAACAAGAGCATAAAATATATATAAAAAAGAATTTTAGACAAACATCCCTTGTCCTACTTTGTTTGGAAATGTTAACAATAATAGTTATGCGGCAGATTCTGAAAATGCCTGTTGACCTAACTGCTGAAAAGTAATTTTTTTTTAGGGCTGGTAATGATTAAAATGTTCGTGTTCGATTAATCAGATAGTAAAGTAAATTTAAACAGATGCAAACATACTCACAAAAGTCGGGTTTAAAAGGCATGAAACGATAAAAGCATGAAAGACTTAGCCCACCAGCTAATCTTCCTCCCTGATGGTTAACGTTTCCGAGGTCACGCCTCCTTTGTCAGAACCAGTCTGACATTGGCGGCCAAATGTAAACAGGGAGCTCCGTCAGATTGTTTATATTTTGTAGGCATCTGTGAGATTCTTCATTCTGCGGCGGAAGTTCGTCGCATGTGGTCGGGTCCGCGGTATTATAAACTATACAAACTTGTCTCTGGTCTTGATATATAACTGCTATTGCTGATTTTATGGTTGAGGTCAGTTTGTTTTGTCTGGTTAATGTTTCGGTTATAGACCAGGGAGTTCTTGGGGTTCGATGTGATTTGGGACCAAATTGAGAGGGATTCCCAGTGTGTTTTTTTTTTCTTCATTTTTCTATTCTGCTTGCTACCTTGGACGTAGCGAGCAGAACAACTGATAATAGTTGGGTGAACAGCAGTGAATGAACTGGCGAACGCTCGCCTCAGCCAATCCAGATGTTCAGGTGAACATGTTCTTCACTTCAGTTCAGCCGAACTGTTTGGCTGAACCGAAGTTAAGTGAAGGGAGCCGAGGGCAGCCGATGTACGGCTGTTTTCAGCTGTACAGGGCTGAAGTGAATGGCTCACTTTTGGATATTTCCCCTCACTTACTCCAACAACAAAACAAAAGTAAGAAGTTTTTTTAGCAGAATAGGTTCACTACACTACAGATTTTCTCTATATTTGTCCAGTAGAGCCTATACCAGATTTTATAACTTGTAATAGAAGATTTATATTGAAATTGTAGTTTGTAATTGTAGAACTTCTCAGAAAACCATTTTTTTATAGTAAGAGGGACTTCTCTGTGTTACTATTTGTGGAGGTCCTGAACAAATGTACTGTAGAGACAAATCTATAATTTTTCCATTTTATAGATCGCTGGTTTGACCTCATCTGGAGTACGAGGTCCAGTTTTGGTCACCAATCCACAGAAAGGATGTGCTTGAGCTGGAAAGAGTCCAGCGAAGGGCAACTAATCTAATTAAGGGGATGGAGGACCAAAGCTATGAGACAAGGTTACTAAATTTAAACATGTTCACGCTGGAAGTGAGGCGATTAAGAGGGGACATGATTTTAATGTACAAAATGTTTAGTGGTGATGGCAACATCAGAAATAAACTTTTTACGTTAAACTCCATAACAAAGACTAGAGGCCACCACCTAAAATTGGTGGAGAAAAGATTTAAGCACATGGGGCGTAGGGGCTTCTTCTTAGTTAGAGTGGTTAGGGTCTGGAACGCGTTGCCACAAGCAGTGGTATCAGCTGAGAGTGTTGAATCATTCAAAAAACATTTGGACAATTTCCTCAGAGATGGTAACATACAGGGGTACAGGTACATTAAAAACAAGATCACACAGGGACACATACACATGCATGCACTTGCAGAATCACATAAATACATGCAATAGGTTGAACTTGATGGACCTGTGTCTTTATTCAACCTCAAATACTATGTAACGATGTAACTATGTAAATATAGGAGTGCTTACAGGTTCTTGGCTCTTTTATTTCATAGTAGTATTAGGCTGCGGTCCTGTTCTAGGGGAAATCTTGCTCCAATCAGGAAAAAGGATGCTGGTTCCCGAGTGGAAAAGGAGTTAACCAGAAGCAGAGAAAAAGGACAATTTTTGTGAATCAGCTAGGCCTACTGACGAAGACTGTAAGAGATTTTGTAGCAGGAAATGTTAGATCACACTGTATGCACCTACTAGTGATTCCTACTTATCCATGAAGGAAAGATATTGGAACTTTATTTTACCACATTCATGTTCTGTATCTATTGTGATGATTTCACTGTGCTTCACAAAACAGCCAAGTGCCTTTGCAGCATGTAGGGTTCAATGCATCCTAAAAACAACAGGTGCACTCCAGAGCTAGTTCAGTTTATGCCTATTAAAATGTAAGTTAAAGTGGGGTACAGACTAATAAAATTACAGAATATACTTAGACTACAAAAATGAATGACGATATCTCAAAGATCTTGGTTAAAAAACGTGAGGTATAGCTGGCTTATAAAATGCATAGTAATGTATAGGTTACTATGCACGTACGTACAGTACAGAGATGCACCTGCGTACGTACAGAGTGTACGTAGGTACAGAGTAAGAACAGTAATTCTGGGGCCAATATTCACAGTTAACTCTAAACTTAGGACCTGTACAGGCTTATGGACAATTTGGCCTACCTTATTTAGTTGCCGTTTCAATTTTTAAGCTTGGCATGTTGGGTGTCTACTTTGCCTCATCTGTATAACCTTGTCTTTTATATTTTACAAAAAAATGGATATTACATTTTAATTAATTTAAGTTAAAGGTGAACTATGGGGTCAGTGTTTTTCCCCATAGTTCTCCTTAGGGTAACGGGAGGACACAAACTAGCGTCCTCCCGTTACCCTAAGCTCAGTATACCGCGAGCTAAGTAATAATATACAGTCCATGGCAGTAAATGATGGGCAGCATATTATCGACGGTCACAATTAACGATTTAAACTAAATACTTTGTATGTGCGCAAGCGCAGATGCTGAGGTCAGCAAATTCGACTACATCAAAAAACAACAAAAAGACAACATATAGCAAGGGAATGAATAGCTAAAAAAAAAACAACAGATAGCAGGGGAATGCATAGCTAGGCTGCTATTGGCTATTTCAAATTGCAATAGCCAACAGCAGGCTGGCTATTGCACCCACTGCTGCTGTCAATCAGCAGAGGAGCACCTGCTATCTGTTTTTTTTTTTTTACTCTGACAGCGGCTGGCGGCCACTGTCAAAATAAAAAAAACAGATAGCAGGGGAATCAGCAGATAGAAAGGGAGCTAATGTTTCCCCTGCTATCTGCTGTATTTCCTTTGTACTTGAACAGGGCCGGCAGCTCAATGGCTGCCAGCTTCTGACTGTCTCCTTCATTGAGCTGCCAGCCAGAGAGCAGCACCCACTGCGTTAATTTAGTTCCTCGAGAACCGGCTGAAATTTGCACAGTGTTTATTAACGGTAATAATGGTCACTTTGACCGATACCGATCATTAAAGATCTGTGAATATTGCTAATGATTATCTTAGATGTGATAATCGGTTGACCCCTAGCCTGTACTGCATTATGCTGTATATAGAGCTCTTCATGATGTCCTATTTGCTGACCCTTTTTTTCTTTCAATAATGCCTTTGCCACAGTAGTCTCGATATCAGCCTCCTGTAAATCTCTTAACATCACCCAGATTGGGAGAGAAGGGTCAAATTCTAATCAGTTTCTCATCAGCTCAGCTCATCCTGTTCCCTAACCTAGCAGTGGCTTGGCAGCCTTCAAGCCGGTGATATACAGTATATTTACAATAGAAGGTTGGAAGGCTGCCAAGTCAATCCTTAGCTGCTGGGAAACAGACCGCAACCCAACTACAGTACCTCTGTTATGAACTTTGAGGATGCATTGTTACACAATGACTCTATCTACAGAGGCCAGTGAGTGTTTGTTTTAAAACATATTTGTTGTTTGTTAATAAATGGCAATATATTAACATCCATAGCCTGGTCACAGGTTCACTTAAAAATAGGTCTAAACTTTAATTGGCTTGCTAAAACACACTTGGGGGGAATTTATCAAACTGGAGCAGACAGAATCTGAAGCAGTTGTCCATGGCAACCAATCAGTATCTCTCTTCAGTTTGCTCAGTTGAGATTTGAAAATGAGAGATAGAAGCTGATTGGTTGCCATGCACGGCTGCCCCAGATTTTGTCTTCCCCAGTTCTGATAAATTCCCTTCACTGTATCAAACAATTGGCACTTTTTGTCCTCTAAAATTCTGCTTACACCTTTTATTTGTTTTCATCTCAGTGCTGTGGATCATCTCCTCCAGCCTCTTTAGTGCCCATTAACACCAACCCAGTGGACTGCATCGTAATAAAATAAACACGTATTGTGTTAGGCCCACAATGGACCAAAAAGCGCAGTACATTGCGCTTTTGCTGTGTTTATACTGCAAGTTTGAAGCGTTCCGGAGTGATGCAGTCCAGTGTGTTTGTATGTGTTTTTATTCATTTATATGCATTCCAATGCATTCCACACCAGAGAAAATGAGACAAGCAGTATTTTTTTTTGTCTGGTCCTGAAACGGTGTGAACAGAGCCCAGAAATACCATAGGGATACATTGGGATGCTTTTTTGGTCCGGAAAACAAACTGTTCTGGTCTGGACATGATCCGCACATGGTGTGAACAAGCCCTCGGTCACAGGCCTGTATTGTGGGTGATAGCTTGTCACAAGTTAAAGTGTTATTTAACCTGGGTGATCTAATATATTATCCCGTAGCATCACTTACTTGGTTTCTTGTATGCTCATTCATTTATTTTCCATTATTATTTATTTATATTAGGATCTATTTGATTTATCGCTTAGGAAGACTTCCATTTTTGCGGTGTTTACACTTACTAGTGGGGTCTCAATGGAGTCCATTCATGGCCACTGCAGTGTGCGCACTCTCCCCAGGCCAGGGACTACACATGTACAGGAAGTGTGTGCTTGTAAGAGGACATGTGCTCTGCCCACCTGATTATGAGTGACATTGTTGGAAACACGTATCTGAAACAACTGCTGTAAAAATACTGTAAAACACAGGAGGGCAAAGTCCGGCCCTCTAGCTGTGGTGAAAATACAAATCATGCATCTGTCTCTGGGGGTCATGCCTGTGGCTGTGAGAATCTTAAAATGTATCATGGGATTTGTAGTTCCACAACATTTGGAGGGCCAGAGCACCCCCTGAACCCCAAGGGAATATGCGCAACTCCAGAGACAGGGTGGGCTAGCATTTCAAATCAGGTCCTTGGCAATATTGGAGCATCGGGTGCCAGATGAAGAGGTGCAAAGAAGGAGTTTATTTACTCAATACTGCTGGTAGAGAGGAATAAGGCACAGGTCACCCATGGACTTGGCAGACTCCAGAAAAGAGACACAAAAAGTACATATAACCTTCACTGATAGAAAACCTTTCAGCCGATCTCTCTGTTAAATCCAGACATCTCATCTCTCCAGGACGTTCTGGCAGTCTCCTGCTAAGATAGCAGCTCCCTATTTCAATTTGCAATAGCCAATAGCAGGCCGGCTATTGTACCCACCCACTGCTGCTGTGGCCCTAAAGTGCTCTTTTAGGTCCTCCTCTGCTGATTGACAGCAGCAGTGGGCGGGTGGAATAGCCAATCTGCTATTGGCTATTGCAAATTGAAATAGCCATTAACAGCCTAGCTATTCATTCCAATGCAGCGTTTCTGTTTTTTTAAATTCTGATGGCAGGTGCTGTGAGATGGTGAGGGGGGTGGTGTGCTGCTTCAGTGCATCGCACTGTTTTCCTTTTTTTTAACTTAATAAAGTGTATTAGTAGTGATGCATCTATACCAGTATCGGTATCGGTACCGATACTGAGCATTTGCATGTGTACTCATGCAAATACTCCGATACCAAATGCTCCGATACTCGCACTTTAATTATTCCAATTGAAGCAACTGCCTTAGGTCCTGCGCTTGCTGGGGACCTCATGGCAGCTTTCTTGATGTCTGCTGGCCCGCACATCTCCCCCTCCTGAGACCCTCCTCAAATCTCCCCCTCCTGAGACCCTTTGCACATGGGTATGGTGCAGCAAAACTGCACCTGAACTCCACAGCTGCTTTAGACATATTGCCTGCTGTTTCTGTCCTGTGCTTTATTCTGCCCTGTGCTTTATTCTGCATTGCTGTATAACGTATTGCTGGGATTTGTAGTCCTCTATAGTTGATGGTATTATTCTGCATTGCTGTATAATGAATTGCTGGGATTTTTAGTCCTCTGTAGCTGGTGGTATTCTGCATTGCTGTATAATGTATTGCTGGGATTTGTAGTCCTCTATAACTGATGTCATTCTGCATTGCTGTATACTGTATTGCTGAGATTTGTATTCCTTCTACAGCTTGGAGTCAGTGGCAGAACTACCAGGGTCCCAGCGGTCGCAGCTGTGACTGGGCTCTGGCGCATAAATGGAACACATAGAAAGGTGTGCCCTAGACGTGAGTACCATTGATCAGGTGCTGAAGAACAGAGGTTATGTCTAATGACCGGTGCTACTGGGCCTCAGCCTCCTCCACCTCTAGACCTGTGCTGCTGGACCCGGCCTCATCCACCACCAGACTGGCGCTGCTGGCTCCCGGCCTTCTCCTCCTCCGCTACCCCCTCTGCTATTGCGGTAGTTACTGCACACAAATATGAATGAAGATTTAGGAGATAATTTATAATGGTTGGGGATGCTGTTCACATAGCACTAGCATCCCTAGATGGCGCTGATAAGTATGAGATTTCTATTCTCATCAGCACCATCAAGGGGCGCTAGTGTTGTATAAACCACATAGCTGAACCTCTAAAAATGAAGCCCATAGGGCAGGGGTGGGTAACTTCGGCCCTCCAGGTGTGCTTTAACTACAAATCCCCAAATCACTCTGCCTCTGGCTCCCTCCTGCCTGTGGATAAGTGCCGGTGTCATTCAATGCATTATGAGTAGTGTTGCCACCCGTCCGGTTTTGGTGTGTTGTGTCCGGGTACCCAGCCAGTGGGCACGCAGACACAAGACACTTGGTGCCGACACCGGCACTTACATTTTCTGACAGGTGTGGCTGCCGAGGTCCTTGTCAAGCACACAGCTCAGAGAAACATTCGGGTTTCAGGCAGATGTGGCTGCCCAAGATCACGCTTGACTTTGACCTTGGCAGCCGCATCTGTGATTGCTTCTCCGCTCTTCTAGCTCTGGTGAGCTATCACATAGAGAAGAAGGAGGAGACGTTCCTCTATGTCAGTGGTGGCAAACCTTGGCACTCCAGCTGTGCCAAAACTACAAATCCCAACATGCATCTGCCTCTGGGAGTTATGTCTGTGGCTGTCAGAGCCTTGCAATGCCTCATGGGACTTGTAGTTCCAAAACAGCTGGAGTGCCAAGGTTCGCCACCACTGCTCTATGTGATAGATCACCATGCAGCTGAAGGAAAGAGGCATGAAGAGGCGGGGTTTCAGAAATAGCTGAGCGGCAGGGGGTACGAAGATTTACAGGAGAACAAAATTTGACACAACACTGGCTCCCTGACACCGTGCTGCCCTTTTCAAACCCCCTGGTGAGACACCATGGCTTAGACAGCACTGAGAGTCACACAGCCCACCCGAGTGTCGCACAGCCCACCCGAGAGTCACACAGCCCACCCGAGTGTCACACAGCCCACCTGAGTTTCACACAGCCCACCCAAGAGTCACACAGCCCACATGAGTGTCGCATAGCCCACCCGAGAGTCGCACAGCCCGCACAAATCACCAGGTCACCTGAAGACATCAGGACGCCAACCCAGAACAGCACACAGTATGTAGCTTCACATTAT
>NW_017306309.1:487938-489186 GCF_000935625.1 Nanorana parkeri
TAGAGACGCTCGATCGCTTGTATTAGCAACTGTCACTGCCGCTGCCGGTCCCGAGATCCGCTGTGCTCGATGCGTATATTACATCACTTCCTGCATTCAGTGTCACCCTCCAGCTACAGAAGCTGATGAAGCAGATCTCTGCTTCATCAGCTTCTCTGGGGGTCCCTAGGTGACATTAGGGGTCTTGGAGACCCCTGATGTCTCCATAAAAAGGACCTGTCATGTAAATTGGCTATCACATAGGGGGCTTCTTAGCCCCCAATGTAATAGCAAAAAAGTTGTGTGTAAAAAAAAAAAAAAAGTAATACAAAAATTAAAGGAGAACTATGGGGTTAGGGCTTTTCCCCATAGTTCTCCTAAGGGTAACAGGAGGACACAAACTAGCGTCCTCCCATCACCCAAAGCTCAGTATCTTGCGGTATACTGAGACGCTGCAGCTGAAACGGATCCCGACAATTATGTCTGGATCCGCTCAGCTGCGTGAGTGACTGCTGGCTCTGCATCCCCCGTCCGTTCCGCCAGTCAGCACTGGAGGATCGGAGCGGGGAGGGGGGAATCCAGTCCCTCCCCTGTCACGGCTCTCTGCCATTACAGGATCGAGAAGTGAGCGAGTGCCGGTATGTGTTTGCTCACTTCCCGATCTACTGAGCCGACCTGTGACAGTCTCATTGTCACAGGTCGGCAAGAACTATGAGGATGAGTGAAAATCACTCATCTCATAGTTCTCCATTAAAAAATCATAAAAAAAATAAAGAAGCATAAAAAAACACATTTTTTTAAGTCCCCGCCCCCCACATACACACGCAGATGTGCGTCGGGTGCGCCTACGTGCGAAAACGACAATTGCGCCTATTGTGCCGCACATGTTACATATCGCCGCAAACATCGGAGTGAGAGCAATAATTTTAGAGCCATTAATTACTGATAACACTAAACTGATGAGCAATAAAAGCGCTTTAATCGTCGCCTATGGGCGTTTTTTTACGATTTTGCGGATGCACGCCATTTTAAGGCTTGACATGTTTGGTGTCTATTTACCCGACCTGACCCCGTCTTTTATGTTTTACCAAGAATATGGGTAAGAATAAATGTTTTATAACATAACGTAGGGAAACTTTCTTTTTTTAAAACATTTATGGTACTTTTTTCATTATACCCGTGGTGATTATATACCTCCAAAAGAGAGCTTTATCTGTCCCCAAAAAATGTTAACATAAATTGCAAGGCTATAGTCCAGTCATGCCCCCC
>NW_017306309.1:489258-494016 GCF_000935625.1 Nanorana parkeri
TATATATAGGTATATACTATTTACCGTTTTAATTATGTGAGGACAAACCTGAAGTAAAACTACTAATCATATAGGTAGTAGGTTAAATAAAGATGTAAACAGATGATCACGGTTATCTTGGTAGGAATATTGAAGCAGAGCAGAGCATGCGGATGTATCAGAAGATATAGAGCAGGCAGAGTATTAGGTGACATACGGTAGCAGGAAGTAAGGGTGTCAGGAGACTGTCAGAAGACCGGCTGCAGATCGGCCAGGAGGTACATGTGTTGAGCACATTGCAAGGTACACAATCAGTGCTCCATAGGGTTACGTGATGTATATGGATCTGTTCTGATACACGCCTCTGCCATATATTTATAAGAATGCGTCCTTTAGAACGTGCGGGGATGCAGCACATGTAGCTGGGTGACAGACAGTTACTATGACAGGTGGATATCTGTGCTGCTAAGTACATCAAGCTTGGGCAACCTCTGCACTCCAGCTGTGGGGAAACTGCAAATCCCAGCATGCCTCTGCGAGTCATGGTGTGGCTGTCAGGGTCTTGCAATGCTTCATGGGGCTTATAGTGCCACAATAGCTGGAGTGACTACCCCTGCCATAGCTGCAGTAGTGCTGCAAAATCTCATCACTCCTCTGACATCCATGTCCATTTAGTGAACTAACAGGTCCCAAGTTAGGTTTCTGGGAGGTCGGATGTCAGCGGACATGTGTCCATTTGAAGTTGGAGGACTGGAGTTGCCCACCCCAACCTAAAAGGAGTCAGGTAATCAGATGTAAACAGACATAGGGATCAAGGTACGTCGAGCTTCCATTTAGGTCCACCTGAAAATCTGACAGGCTGACCTGATTGGAATGCCTAATAGTGAGTAGAATGAATTAGCTGTGCTCTAATGTGAGTTTATTCAACAAGCGCCGCATTTCATTATCAGTTGTGGGTGGAGGAATCTATTATTATGTAAATACATTTTGGATGTTTATACTGTGCTGAATTTATCATCTGTGCTCTTATGCGAGTTTATTCAACAAGCCCCGCTACTTTCTTTGCATGATCAGTCTTGAGTGAAGGTTTATATCACTTGCAGCTGACATCTTTGTATTTAGGTTTGAAGTATCACAAGCTATACTAGGTGGACTCTTATTTGGCGCACCCACATATTTGATTCTCTGTTAGAACCAAGTCACACTTCAGTACAATGGGATGCCCTTCATTTTGCTGATGTGCCGAGGTTGGTGTCATGGGATGCCCTTCATTTTGCTGATGTGCCGAGGTTGGTGTCATGGGATGCCCTTCATTTTGCTGATGTGCCGAGGTTGGTGTCATGGGATGCCCTTCATTTTGCTGATGTGCCGAGGTTGGTGTCGAATGTGTCCAGTGAATTGATTGAAAATAAATGCACAGTCCCGAAAACTATTTGGACCAGTCTCGGAGATGGCAGACCTTGTAAAAGTCAACTTGTACTGAAGTCCAACTCCAGCCAAACTGTGATATTTGGCTTTGGAAGAGTAGGGAAGGTTTAGAGCCTATGTCAGTGTTTTCTTGCCATCTTTGTCTATACTGGGGAGACCGGAAGTCATGGTAAATCTCTATAGTGGGGACACAGACATTTTTGGTGAGGCTACAGCACTGATGAAGGTGACAACACTGCAGTTATGTTATGACTGGGCAATCACCCTGTTTAAAGGTGCCCATACACCATATAAATAACGGGCGATTTTCGTATGTGATCGAGTTTTCCTCCGATATTCGTAAGGTTGATGGGCAGTGTACAACTGCAAATACTGTACAATGGATCGACTTTTGACTAACCAGCAGATTAGAAAACTTTGGTCGATCGTATGATTTTCGCAAGGTTGGTGGCGTTTCAAAATTTGTACAATTTACACTGCACATGCGCAGTCGAAAATACGTGCGGTCAATTACCGCAATTCATCCAGGTGCTTTCTTCTAATTACCGCTGATCCAACCTTGCGATCATCGGGGCAGGTTGGGGCCACCGTACGAAAATCGTACGATGGTTCGATCATCGGACGAAAAGGGTTGTCCAATGATCGCAAGGTGTATGGGCAGCCTAAGGCAGAGTTCTTACTCTTGAGCTGCATTACTGTGTGCGTTAGTACAATACGCAAAAACACGTTATGATGCCATGCCGTGTCATTCTTTCCTAATGGGACCCCAATGCACCTTGCTAACAGACATGTTTTGCAGTGGACTACAATGCACAGTAACGCACTCACTGCCCGGCTAGCTAAGGCCTGATTCCTGTCAGGAACACCAGGTTTTTTTTTTACCCTTGATAGAGGGATTAGCATTAGAAGATAGTCTAAGCTGGTGAATGGGTTTTTTAGGTGATTTTTTTTAAAAAAATTTGCCTGTAGTTCTACTTTAATGAACCCAATAATAGGGATATATATAATAAGGCATGTAATGGCCTTTCCTCAACACACCTACCTCAGAGAATAATATCCCACCTCAAACTAACCACTCAACATCACGTTCTCAAACAATTCATCCCCACACAGCTACTTCCTCATGTATCACTTGCCCCTCCCTTTTAGATTGTAAGCCCTCAGGGGCAGGGCCCTCCTTACCATCTTGTCTTGAATTGTATTGTGATTGTAATGTCTTCCTTATATTGTAAAGCGCTGCACAAAATGTTGGCGCTATATAAATCCTGTATACTCATTTTAAATGGCACCCCAATGCAGTAAGGCATTGTTCCTTGCAAGGGGGTGAGTTGCCAACCTGTTCAATGGGATGCTCCATGGCTCTGTAGTGGCCATAATGCAGTGCCAATCTAAAAGCCAGATGTTCACAGAGAGAATAGCCCTGCAAACATTTTATATATACACCCCTTAAGGTGTAACTATACTACCTAGGTAGGCAAGCATGCCATCCATTTGAGTGGGCTGGGGGCCACAAGTGCACAGTCCAACTCTACTTTTAAACAAAACAGTGATTGATGTTGGACAGGCCGCAGAAGTCTCTATTGGACAGAGAGATTGCTCTTGGTAGGCCTTCAGGTTCAGTTTAACCTTTCTGCACTGAGCCTGTTTGCCCGAGCGGGAAAAGGCAACAGGTACACTGTAATTACCTTTCACATGATTTGATATGTTTTGCCAAGTGAATTTTCAGCTCCGCTCACACCTAGGCGTCAGTGTTTTTACGCATATAGCGTGCGTTTTGTTGAAGCACACCATCTAGCGTGTTTAGCGCAGTTTTGCACGTTTTTACCCGTGTTAGAAATGAATGGAATTTCTTGTGGTGAGAGTTTTGTTGTGCTTAGCTTTGAGCATCAGAAATTTCATGTCATTCACTAATATATAAGTAAAATTTCACTTTAAGCCCTCATTCACACTTTAATCGGCCCGCACGTACAGCTCCGTGCAGGGCCGTATCAAGCAGCTCCCGGGAAGGTCAGGTGCTGCGTGTGATTAGTACGCAGCCCCTGTCCTTCTCTATGGGAGTATGCGGCTGTACGCCCACCTGCCCTCACCAGTGCAGGTCTGTAGGGGTGCGTGTTTTCCGGCTCGGACGCAGACAGGATCCATCCTGTCAGCGTACGATTACGCTCACCCGTACAGACGTACAGGGCGGGTGAGTGTAGGGGGACGCACGGCCGCTTAGTCGCATAGAGAAGGTAATATTTAAAAGTGAAATATTAGTGAATGACATGAAACTACATGAAGTCGCTGTTCACACCTGGGCGTTTTGATGCTCAAAGCTAAGCGCGACAAAACTCCTTCAGTTCCTTCCTTCCCTGATTCCCTCAAAATACCTAAACAATGTCTGCATCCAATCAGATTGTTCAGGTATTTTGACAGCCAGCGGGGCCGACTAGCAAGATACTAAAGCTTGGCCCATCAGGAGATTCCTCCATCCACACAGTTTAGCGTAGGTGGAGAAATCTGTTGCACTTTTTCCATCTGACCATAGAAAATCTGCAGATAATCTATAGGTGTATGGCCAGCTTTAAAGTCAGTGACCCCGATTTAATAAAATGACAGAGCATTTTCACTTTAAAAGTGAAATATTAGTGAATGACATTAAACTACATGAAGTCCCTGTTCACACCTGGGCGTTTTGATGCTCAAAGCTAAGCGCGACAAAACTCCTTCAGTTCCTTCCTTCCCTGATTGACAGCAGGCAGTGGGCAAGTGCAATAGCCAGCCTGCTATTGCAATTTGAAATATCCAATAGCAGGCTGGCTATTGCTCCTAGCCACTGTATGCTGTGAAAGGTGTCCTTTCCCTAGCTAAAGCTATTCAAGTGGAAAGGTTACAATAGGGGTCTAATTGAACCCCTACTGTCACCTTAGGGCCCGTTCACACCAGTTGTAGTGCGTTCCGGCCCGATTCTGGCCAGAATGCACTGCCTCGCATTGTGGCCGGCTCACTTTTTAGTGGGGCAGGAGGGGGGCGTGTTGGGCCATTGAAGTATATGGCACTGTAGCCACACCCTCCGGCCGCAATGCGATCGCCTGCACGGGATCCCAAGGCACATTGTGCCTCCGGTCCGGTGCTATCAAAATAGTGCTTGCAGCCCTTAAAGAGAACCTGCCATCTCCAATGTGCTATCACACACCATGTGATAGCAATGAAGTTACGTTTAAAAAAATAAATAAAGTTCAATAAAATAAAAGATGTCCCCCCCCCCCACTAACGCGGACATACTAACAGAAACACAAGTCGGGTGCACCTACATACGGAACGACGATTGCACTACACATGCACTAATTCTCAGGCCAATATTTATTGCTA
>NW_017306309.1:495899-525543 GCF_000935625.1 Nanorana parkeri
ACAATTGCGCTACACATGTTACATATCGCCGCGAACGTCGCAGTGAGAGCAATCATTTTAGGGCCATCAATCACTGATAACACTAAACTGATGAGCGGTAACAGCTTTTAAAGCGTCGCCTATGGCCAATTTTGGGTATTATTTGACATGTTTGGTGTCTTTTATATTTTACCAAAAAATTGGGTAATAATAAATGTTTAATCATTTTAATATAGGGGAAACAGTTTTTTTTAAAAAGATTTCAGTAATTTTTCCTTAATATAGTAAAAAATAAAAACCCCAGTGGTGAATAAATACCACCAAAAGAAAGCTCTATCTGTCCCCAAAAAAGGGTATAAAATTCATTTCAGTACAGCGTTGCATGGCGGAATAAATGTCAGTCAAAGTACCGCAGCGCTGAATACTGAAAAATGGCCTGGATAGGAAGGGGGTTTAACACCGCGGATGCCAACTGGTTAAAACAGTGGGGTGTGCACACTGTTAGGCTGGGTTCACACCTGAGCGTAGTTTTTCAGCTCTTTTTTTTTTTCGTTTTTTCGCACGTTTTTCTGTTCAGTGAAACGCGCAATTCACTGGCAGTATGATTTTTTTTTTTTTCACTTTCAAACTTCCCGCCAACTCCGCCCCCCTTCGATGCGGCCGCCGGAGGACACAGCGGGGATCGCGGACAAGGTAAGACCTGTACGCTGTATTCCCGAGCGTGGCTCGGGGTTACTGATTTGTTAACCCCGATCCACACTCGGGAATACCAATGGAAACGCGCTGAAAAAACCCCCAAAGAAGCTCCTGTACTTATTTGGGCGTAGGGCGTTTTTCAGCGTGTCCCTACGCGCTGTAAAATGCCCAGGTGGGTACCATGCCAATAGGCAATTATTGTTTTTCACATGTTGAGCGTTTTACAGCGTGTAGGAACGCGCTGTAAAACGCCCAGGTGCAAACCAGGCCTTAGATGTAGTGGAGGTGGAAAGGGTGGGAGGTTGGGGGATATGCACAGAGCGGAGATAGGCATACAATACATGTTCTATAGAGTTGCAGGCTCTTTAGAAAATGTTTTGTGGAGCCGAAAGAGGTCCTAAAGAAGTAAAACAATGAGTATATGTCTACAGCTTTCCTTTGCTGATGCAATTTACACAATAGAAGCTAGACCCCTAAATTTTCCATCTGAACATAGAAAATCTGCAGATAATCTATAGGTGTATGGCCAGCGTTAAAGTCAGTGACCCCGATTTAATAAAAGGGCAGAGCATTTTCACTTTGAAAGTGAAAAGTGAAATATTAGTGAATGACATGAAATTACACCTGGATGGGGATTCACCAAAGTCAGGTCGGATGCAGTATTTCCTTCTTGTTCTGTTTCAACCACCGATTTATGTATTTGCACATACCCTCTTGAGACTAGTCTGTACAGTTAGTATGACAACTTACTGAGCTGATGGCATAAACAGGCAGGGTCCAACTCAGCAAGAAGACTCGGTAGATTCCAATGTAGTTTATTCAGGCCTGACAGTACAGAGGATGTGATTCCTTTGTATTCTCAGAGGTGGGAAAACATTTCTATCTAAAGCCTTGTACAGCATGAACAGAACCCTCTGTTGCAGAGGCCTAAGTCCATTGCGTTGCGGAAGCCTGAGTCCATTGTGTTATTGCATTGGTTTTAATATATATATATATGTATGTATGTATAATTTATTTTTACTTTACATTTCACTAAATTGCACACCACACATTTTTTTCTACTTCTTGCTGGAAAAAAAAAATGCTCCGCACATTATAAAAACGGCATAGGTTGCTGACAAGGTGACCATGGAAAAAAGTGGTGTGCGACCTAAGGCATGGGAACATTTCATGATAAATGCTGCAAAGAAGGTTGTCACCTTCAAAATTTGCAAAACAGAGCTTGTGGGACATGGAAGTACCAGAGTGATGCATGAGCACATGAAAAGGAAACACGTGGGCTTCATAGAGGAAGGCGAAACCTCAGGACAGTAAGTTAAATGAAATGATACACTGAGTTGCATAGAAGTCGCTTTTTTCAGCATACTAATCATATTATCTTTTTAATTTCAGAAAGAAACAGCGCACCATGGCAGAGTTTGTGCAGCGAAGTCCCATGTGCACTCCACAACAAGCAGCAGTTATAATAGATTCTATTCTGAAAATGTTAGTCACCAACTTGCGGCCACGGTTAATGCTTGAAGAGCACGGATTTACAAACATGGTCAGTGTACTAAACCCTGGATATACACTTCCCTCAAGAACTCATTTTACCAAACTAGTGTAAAAGAAGTACCTGGAGGCACTTCAAAAAGTAAAGGATGCCATTAGTGCTAATGAAAGCAGAATTGAATTTACTGTGGACATACGGACAAGTAAAATGACCGAGGCTTACCTTTGCATTACATGCCACTAAATAGCGGATGATTGGAAGATGATTTCTATTTGCCTCACTACCAGGCATTTTGAAGACGGGCATACAGCCACAAACATTGCAGAATGGTTGGAGGAGGTCACAGAAAAATGTCAAATTCCAGCTCAGAAAATAATAGCCATTGTGCATGACAATGGTGCAAATATTGTGGCTGCTGCGAACATTCAGGAAGACAAGCATGGGTGGACTAGTGCCGATACACTGGCCACGCCCTGCAGCTGGTGATCGGTGCTGCATTAAAGAATTGAGAGAGCAGTTAGTGCTGCAAGAGGACTAGTTGAACATTTTAAGAAAAGTGAACTAGCTAGCAATAAGTTGAAGGAAAAGCAAATGGGCACATCTGAGCTGTAGCTCACGGTATACTGAGCTTACGGTGACGGGAGGACGCTAGTTTGTGTCCCCCCATTACCCTTAGGAGAACTATGGGGAAAAGCCCTAACCCCGTAGTTCTCCTTTAAAAGCAGACCAGTGGAGTATTCTTGAAGAAGTCTCGACTGTTCTCAAGTCCTTTTTTGAGTGCGCTACAATATTCATGAGTGGCCAAGACTATACTACTCTGTCTTCCGTGCCTGCACTAGTAAAGGGTCTGTTGCGGTCCAGCCAGGGTGCTTCTTTCGAGTCACATGCGCTGAAGAGCTTCCAAGCCACTGCAACAGGCCAACTTCAAACCAGAGGGAAGGGGATCTTTTTTGAACAGGTCCCAAACACTGTAATTCTCGCTTCTACCTTGGACCCAAGATTTTTAAATTAACATTTTTAACATCACAGCAAATTATATGTATACATGCAAAAGTGCAGAGGGAGGCGATTACTGTAAGCATGATGGTGGGGCGGCAAACAACCACTTTGTCTGCAAGGGGCAACATAAGGAGGATATTAATACTCAAATTAGAAATAAAATCTGTACTTATTTTGCAGAGAGAAGCAAGGAGACCCTTTGAATTGTTGGAAGGGTAACAAAGAGAAATATCCTACTTGTGTATCCCAGGCACCTCCACACCATCAGCCCTTGTTCACACCTGAACGTTTTGTAGCGCGTTCTACGCTCGACGAACGCTCTACAAAACGCTCAAAAATATAAATCCCACTGTATTCAATGGTCTCGTTCCCACCTTGGCGTATTTCCGCCCGTCCCTAACGCGCTACAAAACGGCCCACGCCTGAAAAGGTACAGGTACTACTTTGGGCTGTTTTGTTGCGCGTTTCCACTGGGATACAGCCAAGTAGCCTTCGGAAACGCGCGACGAGCGCGCAACTTTTTTACCGCGAGTCGCGGTAAAAAAACGTGACGGTCGCGCGACAGACGCGCATATGCAATACGCCTAGGTGTGAACGAGACCTTAGGCTGTAAACAGCTCTTCCTCTCCCTTTTATTCATTGTAACATGATCAGTAAACACCAGCTTTGCTTTGCACACAATACATTGTCCGGAGGGGGCAGGGGGTGCCACTATGAATACTAATGAATGAGAGAGCTCAAAAAGAGCTTCCAAAACACAGAGGCATTTCCATGAGAACATGAAAAGGAAAGTTAACAAAAAAGTTTCTTGTTTCATTTATATCAATTGCATATGCCTGCTTCATGTACACACGGTGTTCATTGCTGGCATATGGTTTAAAAAAAAATACCTCTGCAAAGGTGGAAATGGGCTTTAAATGGAAGGATGACTTGGATCACTATATATCTGATGACAACAAATTGAAGGTTCGGCGCCTCACACATGTTTCCTGGAATCCCATTCATTTCTATGACCCCTGTTCACTCCTGAGTGTTTTGTCGCAAGCAGAAAAACGCCTGTCACTGGAGAAAGTACATTACCTACCTTTTGGCTGATTACAGCGCTTTTTCATCCCATAGACTTCAATGGGAAATTTTGTGCAATAAAACTTGCAAAAATGATTGAAAAATTGATTTCTTGGCGTTTTCCATTGAAGTCTATGGGAGCAAAAAGTGTTGTAATCTGCCAAAAATTAGCTTATGGACTCTTTCCAGCGACAGGCGTTTTTCTGCTTGAGACAAAATGCCCAGGTGTGAACAGGGGCCATATAAATGGATGGGATTCCTTGTCTTGATTATTTTGTTGAGCTTAGCTCATCTAGGTGTGAATGGGAGCTAAAACAAAAATTAAAATAATAGTGACTTCCCTATAAAGTGTAATCCAGCCAAAACGTTTCTATAAGTTTTGGAGAGCATGGTAAAGGGTTAGAGTAGAACCTCTGTCTGTTTTTTTTTGTTGTCTAAAGTTTCATTAAGGACCTTTTCCCCCTTTACTGCCTGACCAGGTGACAGAGATGTGAGGGGAAATATCCGAAATGGAGCCATAGAGGGTAGTAAAACCTACTGAAGGTCCTACCCCTTCTCCACTCTATCCCCCCACCAAAAATGGGCTGGAGATACCCTTTATAGCAGTCATTCCTGTACTTGATCATTAGACTAATATTGTTTTCAGTTTGGGCTGCAGATACACTGCTGCATATGTGAAGTCATTGGTTGTTGTGAAATGTTAAATCTAATACAATGATTGAAACATATACTTTTTTTGCCTCTCAGTAATGTGTCTGAAGTGCTCATTACTCTGTCATCAATTTCCACAGAGACTTCCAAGAACTATAATTCAGATTGAATTGAATGTTAGAATCAATTTAGTTGATATATTTGACAAGCCACACGAGCCATAAAGATGTACATTCAAATGACAGATGCGACGCTGAGATTCAAGAACACTCTGGGATATATGGAACTGATAATGTAATTTTCATCGATACCTCATTAAGGCATGATTTAATCAGGGTGCTCCACTGCAATACATCTAGAAGAGGATGGAAAATGCCAATGAGCACAAACATCTGTATTTAAAGTGGAACTGAACCCAGAAAGTGAAAATGGGTTACATTATAGCTGGGGAAGGCAACCTTGGCACTTCAGCTGTTGTGAAACTACAAGTCCCACGATGCATTGCAAGACTCAGCCAGCAACAGGCATGACTGTCAGAGGCATAATGGGATTTGTAGTGTCACAACAGCTGGAATGCCGAGTTTGCCTACCCTGCATTATAGGGGCAATTTAGAAATGTTAAGTGTACCTAAGCAGTAGCCTGAAAAATGTAGCTTTTCTTGGAAATTACTCCTAAAAAATAACAGTGCATTTCCTGGTATGTGAGGGTGTCTAGACACTACTGTGCATACAGTCTCATAGCTGTGTATCTGTACTGTGAGTAAGCCACTGCTGCCTCTGACTGCTAGTCTCATGAGATTTAAAGTGAGATTGTTTGATGGCATCACTGTTCTGCTCACTGTCCTTGCTGGAGACATGAGGAAGTAAAAGCCCTGTCTTTATCAAGATGGCCACCTCTAGGCAGAAACATTGTGCAGAACAAGGCATGGCAAATCATTAATGGGCAGAGAGCCCTTTTCTAAAGACAAATAAAAGGTTTTATGTCTCTAACTGCAAACTGTATGCCAGGGTATGACAGTTTTTTTATGTGGTTGATATGTTTCCCCAGTTTCTTTATAGCCAGGGAATTCCACATTAGGAAAACATTCCACTTAAGTGCATAAATATGCAGAAAGCCTGATATAACCAAGTGTTATCTAAATTCAATTCCCTGCATATAATTGGATGTTTGAATTGCATACAGAGGCACCTAACTTCAGCTCACTTAACACTACACGGTAATAAATCAGACACATATGGGGTATTAAAATTATATTAAACCTTAACTTTTTTTTTTATGATTAAGAGTGCCAGATGTACTTTAATTCCTTTTTTTTTTTTGCTTTAGACTTCTTTTTATTTCCTCATTTTCTAGTTATGCCTGAACCGCTACAACCCCCCCCCCACCCCCCACTGTGTTCAAGTGTCTCCATCAACTAGCCGACTGCTGAGGAGACACCCGTGTGTGTTCACTTCTGGCTGTGTGGCAAGATACGGCCGCGCTCTCACAGTCTAACTGACGGCAGAAGTACCCTCTTAGTGTAGGGGGACGGCAGTCATAGAAAGGTACTGAGGGGGAAGAATTGATCAAAACTGGAGCAGACAGAATTTGGAGCAGTTTCCCAGGGCAACCAATCAGTTTCTCTTTTCATTTTATTCAGTTAAGCTTTGAAAATTAAAGATAGGAGTTGATTGGCTGCCATGGCCACCTGCTCCAGATTTTGATAAATTCCCCTCTAGGTGTTTTCTACCTCAATGCAAAGAATGCATGAAAGGATAATGAAACCCTTTGCGTGTTTTTGCATATATCTACTGTTAGCAAGCAGTAGATATATGTAAAAACATTAAAAAAAGTTAACAAAAGGGTTAAAAGTTACCTGTGTCTTCGTCGCATGCTCCCGTCCAAAGAGCTGAGGATTCTTGGGCGGCCGCAAAGGATAATGGGGCAGACACATGCGCAGTAGAGACCTTCGGCCCGAGAGAAGAGGAGAGACACAGGGTAAATCAATGCAGGCAGCGTGCACCTGCAAAGACTCCGTGGGACAGGAAGGCTGGCTGTAGCCATCAATAAACATGAGATATTTACATGATCGGAATGCAAAGGACGCATCTCATGTCAATGGGGACCCTAATGGTGAAAAACAATTGTAAAGTCTACCTGGTATTCTTACAGAACAAGTGCCTATCAATTTTATATGCAGTGAAGTCCAGCGAGAAAAGAATCTGCTCTTCATAATCACCATACCACCTTGTAAGGTACTTCAATAGGAACATCAGATTTAAATATGCAGTAAAACTTTCTCTATCAAAATATCTTGGCACTCTGCATAAAAACATCAACAAATCCCAAGGTACACAAATACAGCGGTACCTCAGTTCACGAACGCTTCTGTTTGCGAACAATTCGGTTCGCAAACAGGAAGTTCTGCAAAATTTTGCTTCCGTTCGCGAACTCCACATCGGGTGACGAACACAACCGCAGCCATCTTCCCTGCTCTGACACTGGTCATGGCTTCCTCTAGTCGAGATCGCGGTCTGATCACAGTTTAATTTGGTTCGTGACCAATTCGGTTCGCGACCAGAATATTGTGCATTTGATGGCTGCAAACAGGTTGCATGCTGTCACTTGGTCAAAATGGACACTTTCCTATACCCCACCAAGACCTTGTAGAGTTACCAAAGTGACTTCATACAGCTGCCTGCCTCTTTGTAGCCTTAAAATGCATCTTTTGTATGATTGGTTTGTTTATATTTTTATACCTTGATATGGGTTAATACTGACAGTTATCGTCAAGTTGGTGTACTCCCATCTGCATATATCTTTTGACATAGGCTTTGTGTGTCAGTAGACCTCTCATGGCAGCCATTACAGTTTGTAAGTGAATAGAGCAAGACGTAACCAGCAAAAAATTAAATTGTGAGAAAGGGTAAAAAAGCAAGTTCAGTGTAATGGATATACAGAAGAACAAAGCAGTTATATTAATGCTGGAGCAAATCTTGCGTTCACTAGCTTAAAGTGACATTAAAGTAAAAAAAATGTTTCCCTCCCCCCAATGTTAATGTTAGCACTTACCTTAAATGATGTTTCTTAATCCGATCTTCTTATTTCCTGTCCTTTTCATTTGTCCCTTCAGCGCTGCTGTGGGTCTCCGATCCAGCGCTGACTCCTCTGCCCTTGCTGGTATTTCCTGTCCCACGGTGTCTGCATGCGGGTGCATGCGCCCATAGACTTACCTTGTGTCTCTCCTCGTCTCCTGGCTGAAAATGTGAACTGCACATGCGCCCGCCCCAAGATGCTTTGTAGCCGCCGGAGAATTTTCACATGTCTCCCCCGCGCGGGAAAGACACAGGTAAGTATTGACCTCTTTTTTAACACTTTGTGCACATATCTACTGCTTGCTAGCAGTAGATATATGCAATACAATCGGAGGCTTTATTATACTTTAACAGCTGCATTTAACTTGCAATTAACCTCCTTCTGACCTGCATATGATTAGCCTTAAGCTGCTTTCCCATTTATTTGTATGGGCAGAGAAGCAGTTGTGACATGAACAAAAGTCAAACAGGTGGTTTATTATATTTTTTCAGGCCTTTACTAGTTTACTAGATGAACATGCATTTGAAGTAGAAATCTCATTCTTTCCTATGTGGCTGGTTCACATCTATGTACTGCAGTTTAGGGTATTTTTAAAGGTAATCTATAAGGGTCCAGTGACGCTAAGGTGTGTGCATTACCACATTTACTGCAACATGCATGTATAGGTTTGAATAGGCCCTTCACAACCGTTGTGAAGGTAAAGCCATCTTTTTGGTGCACAGTCTATATTTGAGCCTACCATAAGTAAGACACAGATTATGAGCTTTTGTGAGCTATGTTTTTGCCAGGCTACTATGAAAGAAATTGGGTTCCCCCACACAAACATCGCCACTATTTAAAGTTTATAGATCGTTTTTGTTCACACCAATGGGAGATCCAGAAGGTAATTAATTTATATTTACATATTGTTTTCCATTTGTTTGTCTTTTTAAATATATGTAAAGTTAATGGACTGGCGGTAAAAGTTTTTTTTTTAAGCCTGACTTTAAGCTTAATTCTAGCTATTCTTGAAAATGCTATGTAATGCAGCTGGACTAAATTCCTTTTTAAAAATGAATACTGGGTTCTGTTGAAGAATTCACTTCTGCTAAGCTGTAAATACAGCACTGGTCAGGGGGAGAAATTCAGGAAAACATGGTGTGCCCTCTAAGTAACACTCGCAACATGTGATGAGACATGGGAGTGTGCCAGTGGATACCTTGATTAATCTTACAGAAGCTGCCGCACAGTGGTCACAGACATTCCACTGCTGTCCTGCATTCCTGCATGGGCTGTAATTAGAAAACCGTGCAAGTGATTTCAAATACAGATCCTTGAAAGTCACAGGAAATATATTTCAGAAACAGTTGATTATAAATAATATGCATGTAACCTTATAGGGTTGACTACAAATACTACTACTACTACTTGTCATATCTCTGAGCTTGTAAATTACCTACAAAACCAAGCCCCCCAAGTACTGCAGAAGTCTCCTTCCATACTCTCTTTTGACCATTAGAATGTCTGTCTTTGGTGGTGTGCTAATAGGAATGGATGGGAGGCTTTTGCGGTGGGCCAGCTCTCAGCACTTGCATCATGAAATGTTGAAATTTGCATAAGCTAACACTAAAGGATTCAGGGGTAACAAGGCACAGGAGATGGCTGTGTAGGTATGTGAAGCCACTGTTAACTAGTCGCAAAAGCTGACTAGCCTTCCCTACCCTCCTAGTGATACACCATCAAGATTGATCATTCAAATGCCTATCTTGGTGGTGTGCTAATAGGAAGGGATAGAAGGCTGGTAGGGTGGGCCAGCTCTCAGCACCAGCATCATGAAGTGTTGAGATTTGCATATGGTAACACTAAAGGATTTAGGGGGTAACAAGGCACTGCAGACGGCTTTGAAGGTATGTGAAGACACGGTTAACTTTTTTTCAAGTTGGCCAGCCTTCCATATCCTCCTAGTAGTACACCACCGAGATGGTGTACTCTTATGGGAAATAAGAGAGTATGGAAGGCAGTGGAGAGAGTGGAAATTGGCATATGAGACTGCTGCAGTAGTTGGGGATGGAGTATTTGAATGTATCCTGCATTTCATTGCTGCAAGCTTTTTACAAGTGTTCTGAAGTGCCAAGTGTACTTATAGCAAAAGAGATGTACAAAATTATTGACAAGAATAGCTTTAATCAGATGTGAACATTATCTTGACTTAATATAAAATATGAAAGAAATGATGAAAAATGATTTGAAACATATCTATATATTTCAATGAGTGTGAACTATGTAATGCACTAAAACTATAGCTATGTTATTGCTGTAGGCATAGCATGTATCCTTCTTAAGGTGATCTTAGTTCCCTGCTGGACATGAGAGTTAATTTACAGCTCTTGATAGAACGGATATGTAACTTCAAATTCGATTTTCACAGAGTTGAGTGTGTGAAAAATAACACTGCTAAGCAAATTGAATAGCTGCTACCATAATGCCACAAAGTTATCATAGAGCAAATGTTTCAGTATAAAATTCCCTTTTATTATTCCACATGTTTTAGACAAGCTATAATCGAGTGACCTTATTAAGACTGTACTGTAAAAAAAAACAAAAAACCTTGGTTTGTAATTAAAACTCATTGCTTATTAATGTATGTATCTCCAGGTGAAATTATTTACTAGGAATGGAAAGAGAGTTTACCCCTCTGAAATGTCTCCAGCCATCAGGTAAGAATTCATTTTTGCTTAGCCGATGGTAGAACTAAAGCAATCAGTCTCACTTTAATTTTCCAGTTCTATTGTTTCTCAGAGCGTATTGTTTTAGTGGTTACATTTGTTGATTCAGAATATCTGTCTTTTTCCAGCACTGTGTGATGATGACTATTTGTAATTTAGTCATTTTATTATTTGTACTCTTTTCCCACCTTACATGTCCAGTAAGCATAACTTGCAAGCTGGTGATATAAAAACTATTTTAATAGCACTCATGGGTAAATAAAGCTTCAGGAGATTTTTAGAACAAAATGTATTTAAAATGGATGTGGTGGGGCGTGATATTTCAAGCCTATAATTGACTTCCTGTCATGTAGATTCATAGAATTCTGCTGTCAAAATGGAGAATGCAATAGAAGGAGCTGGGCAGGAACACCCAGCTGGTGGTCTCTTTAACCACCTGCTGTCCGGCCGCTGTAATTAAACGGCCGGACAGCAGCTTCTTGAATGCGGGTAGGCGGTTTTAAACGTCCCATCCCGCCCTGCTCGTGCCCGCCACTAGACGGCACGCACGTACAGGAAATCGGCTTTGAATGTAAACAGCTAGCGATGGCTGTTTACATACAAGCGTTCAGGCATCTGTAGAGATGCCTTATCGCTTGTAATATGCAATATGTAATATGTGCGCCCCTCCGTCACAGCCGCTGCTGGTGATCCCGAGCTCCGCTGTTCCCGATGTGAGCCCGGGACCAGCACAGCAGCTCTGTGGCCGGAGATCAAACGGAAATCAGTACACAATCTCCGTTTGATCTCCTCGTCGGAATGCAGGAAGTGATGTGTATTACATCACTTCCGCATTCCTCTGTCACTCTCCGGTACAGAAACCAGAGAGAAGCTGGTGAAGCAGGTCTCTGCTTCATCAGCTTCTCTGGGGGTCCCTAGGTGACAGGGGTCTTAAAGACCCCTGATGTCTCCATAAAGAGGACCTGTCACTGCAAATTGGCTATCACATAGGGAGCTTGTTTTCTCCCTATGTGATAGCAATAAAGTTAAGTGAAAAAAAGGTTTAAAAAAATTAAAAGTCACATATCAAAGCAATAAAAAAAAATTAAAGTCCCCCGCCCCCACATGCACACGCAAACATGCGTCGGGGTGCGCCTACGTGCGAAAACGACGATTACATCCATTGCGCCGCACATGTTACATATTGCCGCAAACGTCTGAGTGAGAGCAATAATTCTAGGGCCATTAATCACTGATAACACTAAACTGATGAGCGGTAAAAGCTTTTAAAGCGTCGGCTATGGTCAATTTTGGGTATGGTAGTTTTTTGCGATTTATCGGGTGCGCCCAATTTTAAAGCTTGACATGTTTGGTGTCTATTTACCCGACGTGACCCAGTATTTTATATTTTACCAAAAAATTGGGTAATAATAAATGTTTTATAACATAACGTAGGGAGAACAGGTTTTTTTTCAAAATTTTGGTTACATTTTTCATTATATAGTTAAAAAAGAAACCCCATAGTGGTGATTAAATACCACCAAAAGAAAGCTCTATCTGTCCCCAAAAAATGGTATAAAATGAATTTCAGCACAGCGTTGCATGACGGAATAAATGTCAGTCAAAGTACCGCAGCGCTGAATACTGAAAAATGGCCTGGACAAGAAGGGGGTATAAACACCCCGGTCATCAAGTGGTTAAATGTTTTTTGACTTCTAAGTTTTCTGTTTCCATATTTTACATTTTCATTTTGAATAATTAGGGAACAGTGTTTTAAATGTGTCGTGTTTTTTTTCTGATTCCATTTAAAGCTAAAAAACTCCAGGCATAAATATGTGCTGTAGCATCTGCAATTACAGTTTTCGCTTAATCAACCTAGTATCTTACAAATACTTGTTGACTCTGCTAGTAAAGTCGACCTAATGCAGCTTCCTGTGATGGGGTCACAACACTGCTGCACTGATCCTGTATTAAGAGCAGTGTTATTGCTCTCCTGAACTACTGTGAGATGAGAAGATGCTGTATAGGGAGTGGCTATCAGTATTGTGACTGCTGATTTACAAGCCTGCTTCAGTTAGCAACTGACCCTACCTATTCCTACCTATCTCTGTCAACTGTTGTTTGGATTGACAGCACTGTCTCTCCTGCTGAAACACTCCCACAGAGAGATCCAGTGTTTGGGAGGGAAAATGTGAGGCACATATGAAGGCGAACTTGGCTCACTGTGCTGCTTTTCCTTTCATTGTTCAATCAGTCATAAAATATCCTCTTTCTGTACTACACCAGCCTCATTTTTCTGGTTCACCTTCAGGCACCATGCTGATCTCAATGTCACTAAACCCCTATGAATTGCTTGAGGACTTACAGGTGTCTTCCTGTAGCTTTAGCTTTCTTCTAGAGAGTTTCAGGAGTTGTAATGCCCAGGAAGCTGTATAATACAAACACTGCAGATGCATAAAAGGTCAAGCTGTGACACTGCCCTCCACTTTTCGTCAATATTGACCCATCACTGTATTGGGAGATCTTAATATCCAAAGGTAAGGCAAGGGAGGAAGAACAAGACAAGCCAAATTTATACCTTCCAAGCTCTGGCCACTGTTATCAAGTTGAGCATTCCAGAGTTCAGGGCATTTGGGGCACTCTAAAATGGCATGCTCTGGATTGAGATCTCTACAGGCTTGCTTTAAAGTACAGTTGAAAAAAACTACACTAAAGCTGGCCATACACCTATAGATTTTCAATTGGAAATTTTTGTTGCTGCCAAGAACCCTTGTTCGATTCTAGCTCAAATAGCCTATCAAGCACAGGCCAATGTCGATTTCGATAATCGTTCGTTTGCAATACTAACTCATCGAATTTTGTCGATCGACAGGACAGATTTTCGTTTGCGCATGTGCAGTGTTCTTGCTGCAATTTTTTTTTCCCGTATAAAAACGTCACTAATCCATCAGCTTTCGTTCGATTCGAAAAAAGTTTTCCAGCCTGACCGATCGAGGAAATTCGGCCAGGATTACAGTAATTAAAACCATTAGGTTCCCATCGATTTGCTTGTTTATCAGTCGAAACCACGTTTGTGTTCGATTTCCAAAAGAAAATCAATGACAGTATGGGCACCCTTACCCACTTTCCTTAACTTAAACTTAAACTTCAGCTACTTATTTACCTCAGTAGGACCAGAACAGGTGAATGAGGGTATACTCTCTATATAAAGTTAAAGTACACTTGATGTGACAGGTGATTGTTATTCTCCTGATCCTCGTTGTGTACTTTCAGCCTTGCACTATTTCTAATCTCAACATATTTTATTAATCATTTTATTAATCGTACAAAACTTGTGTTTTTTTTCCTGTCATTTATTGCAGTAGAAAATAAGATTAACTTCTCAGTTTAGGCAATGTTTATTTTGTTCTTAAATCCCCAATTTTTTCTTTGTTAGATTTAAGCAGACACTTGAAGATGCCTGCAGATACCTTCTAGCTGCTTGTTAAACTATTATCCGTTTCCTCTGGGCTCCCTGAAGCCAGTGCATAATCTCCAATGCGCACTAATAATGCAAGAGTGAGCTGTAAAAAAGAAAGGTTTAATCTGATGTATGTATTCAGCCTCTCATTAGAGATGTTTCTTCTGCAGTTCTTTTGTTATCTGGTTACTGTAGGATTGTTAGTCTATTTCCACAAAAATATATATCTTTGTGTTGTGGATGCTAGCAAGATGAATAACGCATTGGCTTTTTATATGTCTCATGGACACCAGTGGGGAGATATTCTCACCAGAAACCCAGTTCCATTTTACCCATTATAAAGCCAAATGAATGTGTTATGTTCCCACAGTGGATTCTCAGTCAGGTAGGATAAACAGTTAAATGGTAAGTCATGCCGCAAGAGATTGACACCTTAATTATGGTTAGTGGAAGATGAAAACTACTATAGGGAAATCTCACCACTAGAGTCTCTGAGAGATAAGGAACCAGCAGGTGATCCAACACTCCTGGATTCATTATAATTTAGTACTTGTTGGCACCTGAATGCAAGCATCCCCTGAGCTAACTGGAAACAGAAATTCATAACGGTAAAGGGTAATTATGCGCTGCTTTGTTTTCACTAAACAAATAAACTAAAATCTGTCAGGCTATACTTGCCATTTGCCTAGATGACTCTGGCTTTAATAGATTTTCAATCAGATGTCAGAACCTCTGATCTTTAAATTTATATTCAGTGAGTGTTAAAGTACCACTCCAGCAAAAACAGATGCCCAACTTTGGGCAAAATAAAAAATGACATACAGTATACAATGCAGTGTGCCAATAGCATTAACAGTTTTTGATTTTTCCACTTCCTTTAACAGGAGGCCAACACTGCATTATTGGCTGGCTGGATTTTAGTAGAAACAACTTAGTTGAATGTTCTCTGCTTTGCTTCCTCGACATTCTCAGTCTTCCTGCTGTGACAAGGGTAGTCCAGCTTCTGCTGTTGAATTTACTTTTACGTTACTGCTGACTTTTGACAAAGTCAACATTTGCATGTCAGTAACAGCAGTCCTGTAGCTTACACTGTTCATGTTGCATGCAATTGAAACAGTGAAGTGATTATGATAGTTCCATCTTGATCACTTACATTAAGGTTCACTCTAAAGTGACACTAAACTTAGGACTCAAGTACCCTATTAAGAAAAGTGTAGCTTATTTGGGCATCACTCAGCTGTAGATCCCCAAAGCATCTCTGAATTTGTACTGACACTGTATTCCCCTTTCCAGAGAGTGGCTGCTTTTGTTCCCCATGGTCCCTGTGTGTGTTGTAAAGTAGCCAAAGCTCCAAGCTTGTTCCTATGATGAACTACAATCTCAATACAAATTAGTAAACTAAACATGAGATTGTAGTCCATCATGGGGGTGAGCTTGAAGCGGTGGCTACTTTACAACACACACAGGGACCATAGGGAACAAAAGTAGCCACCCTCAAGAAAGAAGGACAGTGTCAGCACCAATTCAGAGATTATTTGAGAATCTACAGCTGAGTGATATACAAATAAGATGCATTTGTGTTAATAGTTAGGGTATTTGAATACATTTTTAGAATTTAACTCCTTAGTTTAGTATCATTTTAAGAGTGACAATTAAACCTAAGGCTCTGGGCTGACTTTTGAATTCAGGGGCAGTTGGTAAGTATTTAGTATGTAAGTTGTGATGAAATGACAGCTTCTAAACTTTGATGTTAGGAATGCCATATCTTATATGCTGTCATGTAAAATTATAAATATGGCCCACCATAAAAAAAAAGAAAAAAAACGTAATTTAGACTGTGGGTGTCAATAGACGCAAACCCTGTAATTGCCCACCGTGGGCTTCTGTGCTACAAGAATGACCAACAATAGAAAACACGGTAGGATTTGTCAGTCAGGCTAAGCAAAATTTTGTGCAGTATCAACAAAACAGTCATAATCATTAGGGATGCACTGACATATAGGCAGCAGAAACATATGGGCCGAAAATGGCACTTTTGGCAAAATGCCGAAAGTGAATTTTTTTTGGCCGAAATAGCGGTGCATCCGCGATTTCTCTCCTCCCCGCTGGGCACTGCTCTTGTCCTAGTGGGGAGAGGAGAAACTGTCATAGGAGGCAGAGCAGTGCGTGAGGAGAGCGCTGTGAGCAGCCGGCGTCTCTCCTCCACGCACCACTCAGTGTCCTGTCACAGATCAGGAGAGCGTTGGTGTGGGCTGAGACAGCCAGCCCTGTCACAGGAGGCCGAGCTCTCCTCCCGCACCGCCCAGTCTCCTGTGACAGCTTGTAAGGATGGAGAGCGAGTACAAAGACTCAGTGATCGCTGAGTGTTTGTAAATAATTCAGGACAGAGTATGTTTACTGTGTTCTCAATTATGAATGAATGGGAGTGATTTACATCACTTCCTGTTCATTCATGATTGTGGATGTAACAGGGGCTGCAGAAAAAGAGATTGAGGACTTTGTGTCCTCAATCTCTTTTTCTATTTTAAAAGGGAAATATCAGAGGTCTGTATAGACCCCCTAATATTCCCCCGAAGCCCCTAAAGGTAAAGTAAAAAACAGAAAATATTTAATAAAAATGAATACGTAAATAAAATTAAAAAGTTTATAAAAAATAAAATATTTGAAAAAGAATAAAACACATTTTCGGTTTCGGCCTGACATATATATTTTTTCATTTTGGTTTCCTTTCGGTTTTGACATTTTCATTTCGTTTCATTTCGGTGCTCCTCTAATAATCATTGCTATATGTGGATAGACCATTGTAGTCTGATCATGGCAGATCAAGGATAGTTGTAGTCAGATAATGTAGAGCAGTGGTATCTAAGGAGAACTGTCCTAAAAAGAAACCATAGGCCAGAGATTAGTTGGGGCAAATTTGGAAAAGACATGTCTAAAAATAGCCATTTGGGCAAATACTTTCATTAAAATATTTTTGAACTAGCATCCAACTGATTGACAAGTAAGCTGTTTCAAATGTGACGGAGCCTCATAAGTAACAGTAGGATGGGTTGGGGTCTCCTGCATTGTTTTTACTGGTTACAATAAATCATAATGTAAACAATAATGATCAATATTAAGCAAAATTAATGAATGCTCTTCTATTAGTTTGTTAAAATTGAACTTTATTTTCCACGTATTAAACTTTAACAAATTGCTGAAGGTTTTAAGCATAATTTGTCCTCTAAAAAGAAAATCAAAGTGACTCATATTTCATTGTAGCATGATTTAAAAAAGGCGGTGGTTTAACATTTATAAAGTAATATTTGATTGTGTCTTGAGTTTCTGATAGAGAATGAATATGAAATAGTCACTCCTGGGGAAAAAGTCACCCTTAGCGACTTCCTTAAGGGAAGTTAACTGGACTCATAGCCTGTATTCTCTAAAGTCAGCATTTTCTTCCCAGATGAGATGTGACTCTCCCAATCACATTCAGGCAGATAATTCATCCGTTCAATCTTAAAAGCGGGTCAAAGTAATTTTACATTCGTCAAAAAAAAAACCCGTACAGAATTTGCCAAGCTGGACAAGACGAGATAGCTATTTATGTGAGAAAGTCCTCTTTCTTGTCGAAGCACATGCATTAAATATTGATTTCCCATGTGGTAACTTGCATGATTTGTTCTTGTAGAAGCATTTTGCCTTTGGGAAGTTGTCATGCCTACCAAGGCAGGCAATCAAAGACATGACTGTTCGGAAAATCGCCTGTCTTAATTCATACACAAGAGCCCCTTGTTTTTTTTAATCTGCTGCAAATAATAGGCATTCCCTTGAAATAAAGAAAGTGAAAAGATGTTCTTAAAAACCGTCTTTTCTACAAGACCAATATACCTTTA
Source organism: Nanorana parkeri (assembly GCF_000935625.1). Lineage (NCBI taxonomy): Eukaryota > Metazoa > Chordata > Amphibia > Anura > Dicroglossidae > Nanorana > Nanorana parkeri. The sequence goes on from NW_017306309.1 coordinate 513,877, forward strand.
GAAACATTAGCGGAAGTTAATTGCTTTCATTTAACAAATAAAGCATAATCCGGTTGAAGTATACTCATTATTTTTCTACTTTGCAGCAGAGAGTGCCTTATGGAAAATTCATTTTTTTTGGATCTGCAAAAATAATGTGAATGTTATTAATGCAAGTTATGTTTTTTTTTTCCTGAAATATCTATTAGGTCATTTTTCTGAGTACAAGGAGATATAGGCAAAATTACTGGAGGATTATAGGTTTATAATGCTTTTGTTAAAGCACTTTGCAAAGAGAATGTGAAGCCTTCTAAATATTGTAGGTTGTGACCTATACAGGTTGCTGCATGGTAAAAAAAAAATGTATTATCAATTACAGTCTACAGTCCTTACAGTGTTTTAAGTAATTTGATTTTGCCTACCTACCTTTTTAAGGGTAATTTCAGCCAGAATGATTACTTATGTTATGAGCAGGGGTGGAAGAATTGATTTAAAGTTTGGGAGCCAATTAGACTGATTTTGGCACTAGAAGACACAGTTTGTGTTTTCCTCGTCTAGAGTAGAAACTTACTTTATACCTTTAAGGTTGCTATTTAGTATACACTCATGTTATTTATGCAGTATTAAGCTCTCAAACTTTTTTCCAATAAGGAATACAGATCAAAGAAATATACATTGTCCAGTATTGCTTTACATTTTTGGCAAAGTATATTCAGTCATTATGCTTCCAAACAGCTGGCTCCAACTCTCTCAACGCTGCTTTCCTGAACTTCCTGTTCCGTACAAGATCAAAAGGGACAGCACAGTCTCCAGTAGCTGTCTCACTACTAGTTGGGAAGATGGGAGAGTGGAGAAACAGGAAGGAGGGGGTGGTTTGTCTTACCATGCCTGTGTGTTTGTGAAGATGCACACAACTAAGGCCCCTTTCACATGGTCTGAGCAGGAGGGGATCCCTGCACAGATCTCCTTCTGATTGGAATGGATATCACTGTTGTGACATCCATGTACGTGCATTTTGTTCCTCCATCTTGAAATTACCGGACCCATGTCTGTGTATGGGCAGCTGTTACATTTGGTTATCCCCGATTCGGCATGATCAGGCCTGGTGAAACAGATCTCTAATCCGTTTTTTTTTCCCCAGAACTGGCCGGAGCCAGAATGTACCCGTCCATTTAGATCCGGCTGCCCATACACTAACATTGGCTTCCAACCAGGTCTGCCTGAAAAACTGACAGAATGCCCATGTGAAGGGAGTCTAAAACAGGATATCAGGGCCACTGCTCAGGAGGCCAGCTGATCCTGCAGGAAACTAAAACTTTGAAATATCAAAGAGCAGCATCCATTGTAAGTGATTTAATCAGCATTTGAAATAGCTTAAAAACTTGATTTTAATTTCACTTTAAGCTTTTCTAAAGCTGTTGAATGGCTAAATTGCTGGTCCCCTGAGCACTGGCTCTGATATCTCGATTTGCCGATTTTGACTGCACTGACTTATGCCAAGAACAGTGACACTTAATCTTCAAGGAAGGTCAAAGATGGCTTTTCACATGTGTGCTGTAACTGAATGCCTGGATATACATGCTCATGGCATACCTGGTCTGTGGGGGATTAACTAGGACTTTGCAGACAGACCTGTGCCTGGGTGCTGGTTCTCACGAAGGGCCTCAAAAGCCTGCAATGGCCTGTGCAGCAATTATATATGCTATACTCATGTTTTTAGGTTTTTGTTTTTTCATTCTTGTAAGAGGAGTTTCCCTTTTTTAATTTCTTTTTTTCTAGGCAATTGCATAATCTATATTGAAATCCAAACCAGCAAGGATTAATCTATAACAATTAGAGAGATTTTTCCCAAGTCCCCATGCAGTTAGCGGTATTTGCAATAGTTTTCTTTTAGCTTAAATGTTATTAGAAGCAACTACAAAGTGTTTAATTTTTAAAAAGTTCTCCACAGAGGTATTGGGGAATTAACAAGATCATTGATTTGCTGATATGATTTAAATTGGTCTTTAGAAAAGCATTTAAAGTAAGTAGCATTAGCTAATACATTTTCAGTGGAGTGGAGTTTTAACCCTTTTGCTGCCACGGGCATTTCTGCTTTTTTGCATACATTACATATATTGTCCGAAAGCAGAGGCAAATATGAGCGCCACTCCAATTATCAGTAAAAAACGCATAAAAAATACATACAAACTAATTTTCATGCACATAAACACAATATAATTGTTTTGCAATATATAAAAGATGAGGTTACAGTGAATAATGTGTACCCGAAATTCTCCATAAAAGACATTTTGAAAGATTTCACAGGCCATTAGTTCAGAGGTAAATATGCACAATGGCCCTAGAATTATTGCGCTCTCTCTCTAGCCTGCACGGTAATATCCAACATGTGTTGCGCAATCCAATGGCTGCGCCCAATTTTTTTTTGCGTTTTGTGTGTACTTGTATACAGGGACGGGGGACTTTAAAAGAAAAAATAGCTGTGTTTTTTAATGTTTTTATTTAACTTTTAAATGTAAATACTTTAAAACGTTGTTTAATTAACTAGCCCCCCTATGTGATAAAACATTAGAGTTGATAGGTCCACTATAAAGAGACATAAGGGTTTTATTAGACCCCTACCTTACATTTGTACTAGAGATATATCGATATCGGTATTGTTATCGGTGCTGACACTTGCGCTGGTGTACTAGTATTCATGAAAAGGCCCCGATACTAAGCGCCGATATCGGTGCTTTAAATTTTTTAAGATGTTGCTGTAAACAGTCAGTTTCTTCCTCTCCTCTGCCACCTGGGAGAATGCCTGGGAAGCCTGGTAAGAGCCTGCACAGCCCCGCATAGCCACCTGAGAATCCACACAGCCCAAGTGAGTGTCTACATAGCCCACCTTAGAGTCTGCACAGCCCACCTGAGAGCCCGCACAGCCATCTGAGAGCCCGCACTGCCCACCATAGAACCTGCACAGCTCACCACAGAACCTACACAGCCCTCATGTGAGTCCGCACAGCCTACCATAGAAACTGCATGGCCAACCTGAGAGGCCGCACAGCCCAACATAGAACCTGCACAGCCCACCTGAGAGTCTGCACTATATTTTCAATTGAAGTACTTGTTTCAACAGTCCATAAAGTTGACTGCTTTAAGTAGTGCAAAGCACTGGGACCAGAGCTACTAGAGTCTCCCCAAACAGTACTGTGTAACTTTTCTGGGAGTTTTCCTTTCTTGGTGTATAATTTCTGTACTACTGTATATTATTCAAATAATACAGAAATCATCTTATCCAAACACATGAAAAGTAGCAGCGTTCATTTTATTTTCTCGTGAAGCCCGTTCTCGCTCCTTTTTTTTATTGTGCACTATTCTTTTTGAAGTTGTCATATTTTTCATATGTTGAAGTTGTTTTGCCCCAGTTGTTACAGCTGTAAAATTCACTGCTGCAGCTGACTTGCAGTTTTTACATTTTGTTGTACAGTAGAGGCTGAATAAAACACTACAAAGTTTCTCTTGTGCGGTAATTTGTAAATAAAAAATCAAATTGCATATGGCAGAATGTTTTGTTCCAGCTTCCCCCATGAGCTGTGTTAATTTTCTGTAGACACTGGCATTTGATGAAAAAGGTGGTGCGAGAGTGAACCTGATGTGTCAATAGAGTGATATGTGGGAAAGAATAAATAACCAGTAGAGAAGATTAGTTCTCTGCACAGGGACAATGATGCAGCAACACACCTTTTAGACACATAGCAATAAGATATATTTGTGAGGACATGTAAATGCTACCTCCAATTAACACCGCTCCTGAAACTCCCCACTTTACACGTACACAAAAATGAAAACACAACTCCAGTACAGTGGTACCTCGGTTCACAAACGTAATTAGTTCCACGATTCTGGTCGCGAACCGAATTGGTTGTGAACCGAATCACATTTTCCCATAGGGTTCAATGTAAACCAGGTTAATCCGTTCTGAACCATATGAAAAGAAAAAAAAAATGTAACCACAAGTTTCTTTTTACCACCATTCTTGCTCTGCACATTCTTGTCACCTTCATTAACGCTTTGCACATTCGTGTCACCTTTATTAATGCTTTACACATTCTTGTCAGCTTCCAGGGGCGTCCCGAGGCTGGGTGACACCCGGAGCGGTGTCCGAGTGTCACCCCGCATGCGCGTGACGTCACCACGCGAGTGCCTGATGACGCCATTGCGCACGCGCGGCAGTATTCTGATACCTGCCTAGTGCCATCTTGGTGATGGACGCCGGCAGATAGAGAGGAGGAGACATCCACCCAGCGGGATAAGGTATGCCGCCGGGTCCCCTCCTCTTTCCTGATACTGTCGGGCGTCGGTCCATGACCGAGCGCCCGACTTTTCAGAGGGTGATGACACCAAAATGACTGTAAGTCATTTTGGTGTCACCCCTCCAATGGTGTCACCCGGGTGCAGGCCGCACCCCCCTTGTGACGCCACTGTCAGCTTTATTAATGCTCTGTGCTTTCTTTTTCCCACCATGCTTGCTCTGCACTGTCTTGGGAGCCATGCTGGATTGAATACAGTAATGTACAGTACTGTGCTGCAAAGCACACAAAAAAGCTTCACAGTAAGTGTCCAAAGCCCTGTCTGCGACCGCAATCTCGAGTATGCAGGAAGCCACGACCATGTGTCAGAGCGGGGAAGATGGCTGCAGTCGTGTTCGTCACCCAAGGCAGAGTTCGCGAACAGAGGTAAAATTTTGACGAACTTCCTGGTCGCGAACCAAATTGTTCGTGAACCGAGGTACCACTGTATATAGTTTTTGTAGTTATTGTAATGCGGCTGTAAAAATATTTTAAAAAGCAGCTCTTGTACTGTCCCCTGCAGACTCGCAACTCTGCGATCCAGCACTGGTTGTCTCCTGGGTTGAATGATGCCCAGCGTTGTATAATCTACTTCCTGTGAGCCCAGGGCATCAAGGACCTCTTCCCTGGTGGTGGTGTGTCAGCAGGCCTCCCTGGACTCAATGGAGAAGACTGCAAACATTGGTGCTATGTTATTACTTGATGTTGATATCTGCAGCATTTATGACCTGCCTACCACCAAAGAGGAAACATGTCTTGATGCTCCAATAGGGTGCTAGGCAGGAAGCTGGTGTTTGGGCTTTAAAGAAGAACTCCGGGCAGAAGTAAACGTAACCCTTGCAGTGGTGCTACCCCTGCACTGCAAGGGTTAGGTGCTGGTTTGCATCAAAGGTGTAAAATAAAGATACACTCACCCGAACCTCGGACCGGTCCCTGCAGCCTCGCTCCCCTTCGTCTAAGTATCCTTGAGTCATTATGTCCAATAGAGTGCATTGGACATGAGGATGCTGAAGGACATTCCATTGCTGTAGCAGAGGAGGAGACAGGCTGCAGGGGCCGGTCTAGTGGCCAGCCATCTTCAAAGTTTGGGTGAGTATATCTTTTATTTGTTTAAGGCTGGGCACACACCTTACAACCATCGCAAGACTTTTGTCTTGCGATGGTTGTAAGGTACTTAAAAAAACGTACGATCTGCCTATCTTGCATAGGCAGATCGTACTTGCGATGATCGCAAGCCACGCCCCCTGAGGGGCTGGCTTTCCAATGACCGCAATGCCGAATGGGCAGTGTGCGCTTGCGCACACCGGCCCGTAGGCTGTTATCGTACTGACATGCCACAAACCCGCCGAACGTCGTACGATGCTCGGCGGGTTTTCGAACATGTCCGTAAGTTTAAAGTCGTGCGACCTTACAGTAGTAAAGGTCGCACGGCTTCCACACACCTTACGATAATCGTACAATCGCGGGATTTCCCGCGATTATCGTACGATTATCGTACGATTATCGTAAGGTGTGTGGGGACCTTTACACTCTAGATGAAAATGAGCACTTAACCCTTGCAGTGTGGGGGTAGCCCCAGTGTAAGGGTTAAGTTTTCTTCTGATTGGAGTTCTTCTTTAACACTGCTTCTAAAATTCCCCACTTCCTAAACTCTGTACCTTTTCCCTCCTCAGACTCCTCAAAAGTGTGGTTATTGCTTTTGATAACACTTTGTATTGGACTTTTTGTAAATATGCTGTGTGCGCAGCATTACAATAATATACACTTTCTGCAGCTCACCATGCTGTGATGGAGGCTTCATTTTTAAAGGGGCAGTACCAGCTGGTAGCCCCCTCCTGCTATTCAGTAATCATCTCCCCATTATCTCCCCCTTCATTCCGTTCCGCTCCCGGACCCCATGTCACCTTCCGTCGCAGCAGCTCTATTCGGCACTCGGCGGCAGTTCTGTGTGATGAGGGGGCGGGGATTACACCGCTCCCTCTCATTGGCTCCATCGGGACAAAAGCACTGGAAAAATGAAGCCTGGAATCCACAGATGTTTGCACCCATACAGTAGTAATGTGCACACTTGGGAAAGACACCCCCACTATGCTTCAATATTACATTATGGACATGTGCAGCAGACAAGCAGAGCTATACATGTCCGAAGTGTAAAATTGACATGCATTGGAAGCAATGTAACTAGGCATATGTGCCTCTGCTTGTAACTGCACATTATACCTGTTGCAAGCTTTATTTATTTATTTTTAATTGACAGAATTGCTTTAAGGCCCCATTCATACTTGCTGCATGCATGAAAGAGTGTCTGCATAGGGCAGCTCATTAATTTCAGTGGTCTGCGCACAAAAAACACAGCAAAGCAACTCTTTAAGCTGCAAGCTGCACACATTTTTGATGCATTTCTTGCTTGCCACATTTGGGGTGTCATTAACAATCACTGCACAGTAAGTGAGACGTGAAAATGAATAGCCACCATTTACAACAGACACGCGCGGCATAGTCCGTGAACACTTCCTCTGTACATTTATGTTGTCAATCTCAGAAGGTTTTTTGCAGGAGGCTGGCTGAGTGATTGCATGGTGTCACTGACAGTAACCAGCAAATTCATAGGCTGATTGCAGGAACACAGGAGAGCTGCCAGAATCGAAACTTGGCGCAATACATTTATACAGGTAAATGTGATATATGGATATTAAAGAAAATGTAGGATTTCTAAGGTGAACTTCCACTGTAAATTTTAGTTTTTTTTTTTTAAACATCTTTTTATTGAAATTCCATAGAACATCATATTTCAAACATAGAATAATAATGTAATTTGCAGTACATCATATCCAAACAAAATAATATACAAAATAACATACACTCATGTCACATGTAGACCAAAGAAAATTAATCAAAAAGAGACATAGAGATTTGCATATTGCATGAAACCCTTTCCAAAGAGTGTTTCAGCTTTGTTCGTCATGCTTACTATCCCAGCAGCTGCAGACTGCCTTAGGTACGACATATCTTAATGGCTACCTCACCGAGCCCGGATCATAGTTCTCCGGGAGTTCTAACTGCCCTAGGGAGTTCTTCAACCTCCTCTCTAGGTACCATTTAGTTAGCTTGAAGGGATACATGAGAGCATGTAGCTCGGCCCCGGAATAGTTGTGTAATATAAAAGGTTCCCACTTCTTGAAGAACCCATCAGAGTGTTTGTCTGGGTCAAGAGTTGCCTCAATTCTCTCCTTCCACATCAAAGACATCAATGCCTTCACAAAATGTTGGGGCGATGGAGGCTGCGTGGAAAACCATTGATGCATAATTATACGTTTTGCCAGTAACAGAGCTACATACACCCATTGCTGCGTATGTCTACTTGGTACCGTTGATGATTTCCAAAAACTGAATAGACACAGCCAAGGTTCCCGGAGCAAGGGAGTATTCAGAATGACCGCTAAATAGGAGAGTACCAAATCCCAGAAGGCGACAATGTGTGGACAGTCCCAGAGATAGTGTCGGAGAGAGGCCCCCTCCAGGGTGCATTTGGGACACGCTGTTAAGTATGGGCTTGGAGCCCTTATTTTGTGAAAAAAATCAAAGGCATAATAAGCCTTATGTATGATCCTGAAATGAGTCTCTCTCCACTGCTCATTGGGTGTGCACCTCCTAATGTTCTGACATCCCTCCAGCACGGCACTCTCAAAGTCCTCCAGTGGGAAGTCCCTTCTCCATTTCACCAGGGAAGTTCTCGCTGGTTTGGGGTTAAAGTAGGAATTGATAATGGGATATATTTTAGAGATCGATCCAGGGGTGGAGGACGAAGCCTTATCGATTTCTGTGGTTTGAACCAGAGTGCTGGGTATAGTGGTCTCGCTGCGCCAGTAATGGGTTAATTGGATATGCTGGAAGAAGTTTTGGGGTGGTAGGTCGAATTTCTTTTGTAGTTCCAAAAATGAGAGAGGTCTAGATGTTTCCGGGTCGAATAGTTGAATTAGTTTATGGATACACTTGGCTGCCCAGGTGTCAACAATCTTACTGTGCGAGCCCTGCGGGAAGTGTGGGTTATGTCGTATGGGAACATATATAGGTTAGAACTGTTAAACATAGTTACGTGATGAGGTGAGGTGAAGTCCTCCGTCCGTTCCATCCGTACGGTGAAGTAATGTAGGCGATACACAAGCCAAAACTAGGGGTGCCCAACAGCGGGCACAAACTTCCACTACAAAACGACGAGGCAGATGAGAAGAAAACCATAAAAAATAAACAAGAGGTGTTGCACCCTGTAACACATTGCATCGCAGGCCAAGAGCCACAGATATAAGCCGCCTCGTTCAGGGTCGGGGATCCGGCTTCAGATCATCATTTCTACCTGCGGGCTTGGGTGGATTCAGGTGGGCTCTCCCAGTGTGGAAGTTGGAGGTGGGGAGGATCTTCGTTGTCGCTTGCTTCCAGAGTGGGAACGTTGATCAGAGCCTGCCACTTCAGCCGGTTCAAGAAACTGTAGGGCATCTTGAGGCGATGTAAAAGTGTGACGAGTCCCGTCCCCTGATTGGATACTCAGAGTCGCCGGGTAAATCAGGGAGAAACGCAGTTTCCTTTGGTATAGCATCTTGCAGATCTCGGAGAAAGCCTTCCGCTTGCGGCATACTTCAGCTGAATAGTCAGCAAAGAGAAGGATGTTGTGGCCGTCAAAACGAAAGTTCGATCCATTGCGATAAGCCTTGAGGATGTCTACTTTATCCACATATGACAGGTATTTTACTATTACGGGACGTGGGCGTGAGTATTTCTGCTGCTGCGACCCCAAGCGATGTGCCCTTTCCACAGTGCAGGCATGGGTAAGTCCCAGCGCTTCTGGTAGGAGATGTGAGCAGAGATTTGATAAGTCGGCTGGTAGGTAGGACTCAGGCAGACCTACTATACGTAAGTTGTTCCTCCTAGATCGGTTCTCCAGATCCTCCAACTTGGCAGTGACCGTTTGATGATGCTTGGCAATGGTCTGTAGGCGAGCGTTGGTGTATGCCAACTCATCTTCCAAGAGGGAAACTCTGTTTTCCACCTCCGTGACGCGGTGAGCTTGTGCCAGGAGCTCATGACGGAGCGACTGAATGCCCTTAGTGACAGCCGAGTCGACCGCGGCCTGTACTGAGGCCTGTATGGTGGGCTTCAATAACCTGGCTACCGCTGCGGCTATCTTCGCCGAGTCGACTGAAGGTTCAGGGTCCGATATAGATTCGGCATCTAGGTCCGTTAGTGAGGCCGGTTGGGAGGCCTCCATGGCTTCCGCCAGATTTTGTGCGCTCGTTTTCCCGGGACGGGATTCCGATCTCGGCGGAGCGCGAGATCTGTCCATGGACAGAGACCGGGTGTGAAGGCTATTTGGGTCTTGCGTGACCGCTCGATGGCAGCTCTGGCCGATATAAAATGCTGATGTAGTTGTCCCGAAAGCCCGGAGCTCCTCACATACGCGTCTCGCTCTGCAGGCGCCAGAACCGGAAGTCGTAAATTTTAGTTTTAAATCAACTTACATACCATGTTGTCATCATACTGAGCAAGAAAATATTGAAGCCATTCATCGCTATGGAACCTGTGCTTGCAGGGAACCCCAGCATGCAGAATGCCTTAAAATGTGAACAGTGAAATAAAAAGGATTGGTGCTCACTTAAATGTGCAGTAAAGTACATAGAAGTAAACAAGAATAACTTAGCCCATGTGTGTTCTTTTTTTTTTTTGCTAAGGCACTTTGATGGTCTTTGATAACCTGTCAAGTTTATTCCAGAAGTCATTCCAAAGAGCAGTTATCATGAGCAAGGTTCAGTCAGTCTTGGCAAGCAATCATATTTAATTGTACTGTATTTCGATCAGCAAAAGGTAATTTCTGCTTGGTTCCAAACTACCACACTGTGAACATTCTACAGCAGTGGAAAAATAAATAAATATATAAATATGTATGAGTGTATAATAAATATATATGTATGTGTATGTGTATATATATAAGTGTATGTATGTATGTATGTATGTATGACTTCATTCCACCTTTGAGTGAAAACATCTGTTGGTTACTGTTTGTTTATGTTTATTTTTTTAAAAGTAGGAATAACAATTATCTTTTTGTTTGCTTAGAGTACAGGGTAACATATCCTATATTTAAATCATTCTTTTATTAAATGTTGCTAATAAAAACATTGTTTACTGGATATGCTAGCATCATCAAGTGAGCTTGGTTCTACTTTATTAACACCTCCTAAGATTTATTTTAGACTTCAATAAAAACATTTTTGTTCATTTTCCATATAAGAGTGCAGCTTAGAGAAGCTGCTTTTGGCATCCTAAATATGTGCTGCATCCTGTGCAAAACTAGTTCAGTTCTGGAACTATTCTGCTTGTTCGCTGTACTACAGGTGAAACTCGAATAATTAGAATATCGTGCAAAGTTCATTTATTTCACTAATGCAACTTAAAAGGTGAAACTAATATATGAGATAGACTCATTACATGCAAAGCAAGATAATTCAAGCTGTGATTTGTCGTAATTGTGATGATTATGGCTTACAGCTCATGAAAACCCCAAGAACCCCAAATCCACAACCTCAAAAAAGTAGATTATTACATGCAATCAATAAAACAAGGATTGTACATAGAACAATATCGGACCTCTGAAAAGTACAAGCATGCATATGTACTCAGTACTTGGTTTGGGCCCCTTTTGCAGCACTTACTGCAATTACTTTTGCACGATATTCTAATTATTCGAGTTTCACCTGTATATGGAATGGAAAAACTTAAAGTGGACCTTTACCCATATTGTTAAAATAACAACAAATACACCTTTAGAAATGTTTAGTAATGACAATCTACAAGCACATACTTCTAGATAATTGCCGGCTTTGTATTCTTTTCATACCTTATTTCTCTTTTCTTCCCCAGTCTTCTGACAGTGGCCATGTTAACGAAGGGCAAATTACTGGCTCACCTTTTACTTCCTTGAACTCTGGCACATGTGATTAGGACACATCATCTCAGGGGAGGAAAATGCCTTTCCCTTAGATCTCATGAGATTACAGATGAGATTTGCCAGCAATGCTCTGCTGATGTAACCTTCCCAAGATGCAACGCTTTGGCAAGGGGTAAAGGTCCACTTTAACCACCTCCCAGCCGGCCGTTGTAACTACAACGACCGGCCGGGAGCTTCCTTGATGTCGCAGGCCGTCTAAAGACAGTCTATTAGCCCCGCCCACTAGCATGCACGCTAGTGGGAAACTGCCAAAATGTAAAAACAGGCAGCGATGCCTGTTTACATACAAGCGATAGCCAGCGGATTGCTTGTATAAGGTGCCGGTCTGTGAGCCCCCCCCCCCACCACCCCCCC